>NC_090822.1:113161723-113465973 GCF_000390325.3 Nicotiana tomentosiformis | reverse complement strand
GACCCGGTCAATACATATTCATCATTCGGACCAAAGAAACTCACTCCTTTAACTGTCTGTGAATTTCTGTGTCCTGAATAAACCTGTGGTTTTTCCAACTTGTCCAAGTCTTCACCTTGCAAAGACAAAGGAGCCGGACTCAATCCCATGTTCTTCTGAAACAAGTATATCAGTTCGTCATTGTATGAAACCAGCAATTCACTTGTGTTTGAGTAAGTCAGTGCTGTAATATGAACATCATTTGTCTTAATCAGGTGATGAGGACAAAATGTGTTGATTGGCCTATCCGAACTGGTTCTTGCATCCATTTGGTACATTCTGATGTCATATACACGCGCATATTCATCGGAACCTCCTACAGCAAAG
This sequence comes from Nicotiana tomentosiformis, assembly GCF_000390325.3. NCBI lineage: Eukaryota > Viridiplantae > Streptophyta > Magnoliopsida > Solanales > Solanaceae > Nicotiana > Nicotiana tomentosiformis. The sequence goes on along the minus strand of NC_090822.1, from coordinate 113,465,607 downwards.
TAGTTAGGATTTCTTGGGTCTATCACAATGCCATTCAACCTTATGCTGCTCGAGTGTTTATTGTTTTCCGCAAATGACGAGCAACGTAAAAGCTTCGAGGAAGAATTACTGCGCAGATCATACTGCACAATAATGCAAGTCACGGCAAAATAACATGAAAAGAGAACAATGTAACAAGTAAAGAAGCGCGTGGCGACCTACGTGTTGAACAAAACCATCTTCACCGCAGCTATAAAGTATGTAGGGACTTCCTGGTTCCACAGCAAGCTTATGTACACGACCTTGGTGCTTTCCTACTCTTTTTGTTTCTACCCGACCATTCTCCAGCAATAAACCAAGCCTCACCTGCAGCAGTGCTTGCAATACGTTGAAAATAAGCACATAGGAGTCAGAGCCACAATCATCTTCTTTGGCCTTTGTCAAATTAGAGATATGAAGCAGCAGACTCAGCAGGTCTAAAGTATCGCTTCATTATACAGAAACTACAGCTGAATGTATATATATGCAGATAACAAATGTGTGTAAAATTATACTTGGACAAAAGAAAATGTCGCATTTAAATACTATTGCCAGAACCATTCAATAAAGCATTTGCTCTATGTTTCCTGTCTCGCATGTTCCATATATTATAGTGCGTAAGATGGCAAACATACCTGACCATCAGCGGATGCAGTTACTATTTTACGATCATCCGTGAAGGGCATGAACTTTGCCTGGAATATATTGTCCATGTGACCTGATGGATAAGACAACTTTGAGGTTCTCGTTGCCCAGTCCCATTGTATCACTCTTCTATCATCAGAACCCGAGACAAGAACATCACCGGTGGCATTGAAGTCTATTGTGTTTACACATCCTTCATGACCAGTTAACTTGCCATATAAATCCAGTCGCTTGACCATAGCCTGACCCACAATTATACAAAAGGAACTCTCTCAGTGGCTCACAATGTATGTTCATGAATTTGCAAACACCTTAGACAAAGCAGAATAAAATTTCACCTAGATTTTGAATTACCTTCACATCAACGTGAAATTTTTTGCATATAAAAGTACGACATTACACGAACATAAGTAGCAGCAGATACTGTCATTAAAGCATATGAAAGGCATAGTTATTTATTTATCCTTTTGATTTTTATTTTTTTTTATAAGGTTATTTAAAGATAAATAGTATCAATATTTATCTTCAGTATTTATCGAATAAATTACCTCATGGATCTGAATTACCTTCACATTAAATGTTAAAACTTTGCATATTAAAGTATGACTTTTATACGAAAAATAGCAGTAACAGAGACTAGATCATTACAGAGTATGAAAGGCGTCATTATTTATCTATATTGGCATACTGTAAGTCACCAAAATCTCACATCAGATATCGCTATCGGGAAGGAAACTGATTAAACAAACTCAAAATTCTAGTCCCCAAGTCCCCAAATATTCTGAAATTCATAGAGAAAAAAAAACCTTAAGTCCATTCTACTAAATGCTAGGTTGTTAGAAAGTGGCAACTAAGAATAAACTTGTCAGTGTCAATCCCCAAAAAAAAAATTGTAGGTAATAATCTAGTTGAAGTTTTAATGCTTGATGGAATACTTAATATGTCACCATTACATCAGTTAGCCCTCATCTCTGAGCTAGTTGAATCAGTTATAATAGTCATCTGTAAGAGATGAGTTTAAATGGATTTTTATTTAATGTGTTTTGCTTGTTGCTTTATTTTTACCGTTCCTTAAGCGATATATCGGAAACAACCTCTCCGCATCTGACTTTATGGGTAGGGGTAAGACTGCGTACACACTAACCTACCCAGACCTCACATGTGTCATTTAGCTGGGTTTGTTATTGTTTGTTGTACAGAGCCGACTGGGTTTGTTATTGTTTGTTGTACAGAGCCGACCCAACTTGTTTGGGACTGAGTCGTAGTTGTTGTTTTGTTAGTAGTAGTAGTAGTATTAGTAAGTAGAGTTCAAGTGCTACCTGACCATACTAAAAAAAAAGAATTTGATCAAACTAGAGAAAGTATTCATATACAGTTCAATCAGCGGGAAAAATCACATTTTTTCGCTCCCATAAGACCCAATAACAAAAAAAAATCAGACCCAAAATAACAAATCCAAAGATATGATGATTTTAGCTGAAATAAAAGTGGGGGAATAAATCAAACCTCAGAAGCAGAAATTCGGCGAGAGAATTTTCTGGGCTGAGAAAACCCAATTTCTCTTTTATAAAACTCCATTAAATCATCTCCACCAGAAACCTTGTACACCTTCTCCATCTCTCCTTAATCAATCTACTGTGTATAACTCCTTTTCTACTATAGAAATTGAAGTTTTGGGATTTGGTAGAGTAGAAATTACTAAAACCATGACATTTTCTTAAAAGCTAGTAGGAAATTATTATATGTATTTGTGTTAAGTGTTTGCTTTTTAAAAAAAAAAAAAAGAGAAACAGCAAAAGTTGTAACAGTAGGGGACGCTTGGATAATTGACACATTGCATTTGCAGGTATGAGACACGCCTAGATTTTTGAGATAACATCTCCATTTTACACCAAATTTCAGTGTAGTTTTTCAGGATACCACTGGTTTCGTTTGCCTTTCGGGGGTATTCAACAGTTTTCATACGACGTCGTACGCTTTCTCCATCTTTCTTTTTTTTGTTTGTTTAATTAATACTTCATCTTATCTCAAATATTACTGGTTTTGATCAACTTAATTTGTTCCCAATATTTAAGGTTAAGAAATAAGAAGCATACTTTTTATTGTAAATTAAATGAGGCATGGGAGAGAGATAAAGGTATTTTAGACAAATTTTTTATATAATTAAAGCTATTAAATTCAAGGTGTATATCCTCGAAAAATTTAAATTTATTTCCTTTAATAAATTATCCAAAGTAGCCTGCATCTCTTAAAGCAGAAGAAAAGAAAATCATTATTATATTAATTTAAAAAATAATCTTCTAAAGTGTGATTAGGATGGAATATTTAAAGTGGACTATCTCCACTTCCTTTCCACTTGCTTCGTGGGATTCCTAGTGGAATTTATCCAATTAATCTTCCTGGCCTTCCCAAACATATTTTTGATACGAAATAAACCTCTCGCAATAGAGAAAAGATCAAAAGTTTGTCCCTTCGATCACCCTCCCTTAAACTTAAATTAATCGAGAGATTAACCTATACTACATTTTTTTTAAATCGAAACCCTAACTAAAGATGGAATTCTATAACTAAACAATTCAGTTGAGAACTCGTAACTAGTTTAAGGTCAACTAATGATTTGATATATATATATATATATATATATATATATACCAACATGATTTACATGGCTTTTGCCTTGGTTTTACCATTTGTTTTTATTCTCTGTTTCATAATTTTTCATGTAGTAGACTAGTACCTTCAAGTAACTTTATAATCCTAAGCAATGAATCATTATTTTTCAAGTTCTCCAATATAAGACGCTTCTAACACTATAAGCTACATTTAAAATCGGTATGTAAATCTTAGCACGCCTAACAATATTGGACCTAAAATAATGTACCGACATTAATGAAACTTAATCACAACTAATTACTATCACCTTTATAAATTTGTCTTCTATTGTGCTCTATATTCTATATCAACGAAGTTGTGATTATTCAAATTAAGAAAAAATTTTAGAGAGTTCAAATATGCAAATCGTAATAAAGAATGAGATTTTAGGCAAATAGTTTGAACTCCCTAAAAGTTCCTCACATTGAAAAAGTGGTAAAAAGCCAGAGAGTATCAGTTTCGAACATTTTGGCGAAAACGTCATTTTAGAAAGAAAAGGGAAGTACATCGGCGGTCTCTAGATTTGTTAATCATAAATCTATTTACAAATCAATCACGTGTCTATGTCTCATCTACGAACGTTTAATTCAAGAATCCTTAAGTTAAAAGATAGAGTGAAATATTCGGAAAGTTAATGAAAGAGACGCCTAGTTGATAAATTTATTTGAGAAATATATATTTTTAGTTGTTCCGAAAAATAATAGCCAATAATATATATATATATATATATATATATATATATATATATATATATATATATATATACTTTTTTGATTCACAAATGCAATTGGTTTTGGTCAATCGCTCAATTTTGTATGTTGGCTCAATTTATTTCTCAGAAACACACTCGTGTTACGAGAGAAAAGTGGCACACTCCTGTCAATTTCCATTGTGCCCCTATTCTTTTTTTAAAAAAAAAAACTCGACAAGAGGTGGTTAAATTAGACTGTAAAAAATGAATATTCATCGAATTTATTATTTCTGCATTTATTATTCAGATATCTAGTTTCTGAAGAAGTATCAAATGAGAATCTAAATGCACAAGCAGAAAATTTCAATTTCTGAGTCATGGACCTCATTAGCGAGCTAGAATATGTTTGATCCCATGAAAAATAAGAAAAGCTAATACAGTAGTTATTTAATTCAAATCTACTAAATTTGACCATTTCATTTATCAAAGTTTGGCGATTCCAAAAAAGGAAATTCAAAGAGATAATTCTATTATTACAACAATCTGTAGAGACTCACTAAATGTATACAAGGAGCATGTATTTGCTGATTCTGTAAATTTGCCTCCACAAAAGAATGAGACACCCTTAAGATAAATGCTATATAAAGACTTCCTCTTTACAATTAACTTATTCGTGTTTGAAAAATAATATGTAAAGGATTTATAAAGAAAAATTTACAGATCTCTTCTTTAACAACTAACTATGGCCATAAGCAGAGCCCAGTTTCATACCACTATACTGAAAGATTATGTGTGCCAACTTTACAATTCTATGCTAAAACCAGCTGCTTCATCAACAGAAAGTGCGCAATAATAGTCAGCCAAAATTGGGTCCTTCGAAAATCTTTTCCCTGGATATAGAAACTCCTCTTTTCTGTGGAATTCCCCGGAAAAAAATAAGGGAAAATAAAGGTTATGTACTAATCCTCATCATCTGCTAATGCAGCAAAAGAGAATGGCTTGAACTTATAACCATCGCCGTGATAGAACTTGTTTTGGAATTCCACCCAATGAAGACGCAATGCATGAAGGAATGCGCTAAGAGTCTCCATCATGAGTAGTATAAAGGTTGTGGCGAAGGCGAATACTGCCAGCCCAATTAGCCGTATGATCAGGCTATCATACCTGCAATTATTAAGCATCTAGTCCTCAGGTACATTTGATAGCTATGATGTCGAGGGCAAAATGTTAAACAACACAATCAATTTGTACAGCCATATTTTAGCTATGGTGCATAAAACAAACCACTACCATCATAGTACACATGAGGAAGTGCTCTTGCCCTCCCCATTCTCCCACAACTTGCCCCACCCTATGTTGCGTGGACTCTCCAAAATACTGCCGCACCCCTGTCGGATCCTCCAACAATATACTACTTTTGGAGGATCCGACATACACCCGGCAACATTTTCGGAGAGTCCGAGCAACATAGGCCCCACCCCCCTTCCAAAAGAAAAACAAAATTAGAGAGACACAAGGGCAAGAAGAAGCACTGATGTGGTCTTCACTGTCATGTCATTTCATTAGAAAATGCCACAACATTCACCTAAAAAGGAAAAAGATTTCAACAAAATTGTATATCAATCAATTCATGGTAGAAGAGAGACCTAGTTTTAGGTACCAAAAGAATAAGAAAGCCTTTTGATTCCAAATCAAGTTAGTACTCAATTACGGAATAAATGTGCTTCCTATTGATGCATAGAAGTACCTCACGCACTGACACACATACAGGAGCATGCATATTGTCTAGATAAAGAACCTTGATGCATTGGTCCAGTCACCACACATCATAATAATATATAAGCACCAGATATCATGGCATTGCACAGGACTGTGCATATTGTCTAGACAATTTTTTAATTGTTTGCATACATATATTGCTATAATTAAAAGCGGAGAATATTTTAAAGAGCTATTTTTAGGCAAAATAGAAAAGAGATATATCTAGGACATAGCGGGTTAAAGTTAAGATACTGGCGTTTAGTAGAGACCAAAGCAGAATAACAAATTTAGCCCTAGGATTTGTAAGTTTATAGTGGAACATGGTAGCAAATATGCATTTAGAACCTGAGCAGAGACCATGGTAATTACACTAGCTTTATTAATCGTACGAATGATGCATTGTCCATTTTTCATGCTTCCACTTTTCACCATAGTCTAAATAAATGCCAATTTTACCTCTCCTCTGTGACTTCCTTCAATGAGTACAAGACAGCAGATATTCTTGTACACAAAATACTTCAGTATAAGACTAAGAATAGTTTGGATGAGATGTTGCTAAACAGATAGAGCCATTGCATAAGAGAACTGAGCTAGTTCCGAGGGAGTTACTTGTTCTACCTCCAAATCCATACTATTGCAAAGAAAATTTGAGTAACCAAATGTATTCACCAGATTCATGATTCAACAACTTGACATTTTAACAGAAGTAAACTTCGAACTTTACTATTAACATCCATGAAGACACTAAGCGATGTCTAAACAAGGAAATTCTGAACAGCAAAAAAGCTAAAAGTCGTGGAATCTTACCCCCAAGCAAGGAGGAGAACTTTCTCATAGAACACAGTAGACAATTCAGAATGAGCCAAACTGCACCAACATCACAGATATCAATTTGGTAGAAACGTAAAACAAGTTGCTGTTAATGACAAAAAAAAACAAGTAAAAATGAAGGATATACCTCAAAGCCCACAGCCGAAGGTATGATGCAGTGTTAGAGACGGCACCCAGAACAAACTCAATAGAGTGTATCATTTGATGCACAAAAACCTCACTAAAATTGAACTCCTCATGGTGGTGTTGCCTCGCAGAGTCTGGTTCCTCATAAGTATCCACCTCAGATGTTCCAAGAAGGCCATAAGTTCCGCCTTGAAATCTCTGAGAATCATAATAAGGTAGCCCAAATAACCATAAGAAAAATGTCAAAAGAAAAGACAAACACTTCTGGTTTGATGATTAAAAAAATTATTATATAGCCAAAATTGAATAAACCAGTCTTGCCCAAGTAAACTTTGGGAGGATTGGATCATGACCCTTTTAGTGACTCAACTTGTTTTAATTCAATTTAGTCAATCTGCCCATTGGGAACCCTAAATTCCAAACCTCTCCTCTTCTCTACAAAAGAATTCCCTCCACTCAACGACCACAAACTGACTCTTAGGAGAAACAAGATTACATCCTCAATGATTCCATTACTTGTGCCCTTTTAAAAGAAAATTGATTATCCATTCCTTTATACTTTCCTCTAGATCATCAAGATAGTACATTATTCAATTCATTGTGAAGGGTGAGAAAGCAAAAGCAACCAAATGTACTTACCTCGGTGTAAAGTCTCTTCAAAATAAAAGGTTTTGGGAAAAGCATCCATGGAACAGCAACAAGTGCTAAAAGCAGCAATACTACCTGCAATAATAATTGTTAAACAAAGAAGCAAGGGACGAGAGATTTTCAAGGGTTTGTTCCATTTATGGATTGTGGGTGAGGGGGGATTATGGATGCTAAGATAATCAATTGTTTGGTTGTCTATGTAGAGTTCGATTATGGATGAAATAATAAAATCCTCCCACCCCCGCAACCCACCCCCAAGTACTGGATAAATTATCCCTAGGGAAGAAGCAAACAAAAGTTATCCTATGATATCAAATGGTTTTTTTTTACTCCACAGATTTCTCTCTCCCCTTCCACCCACACACTGCCACCAACCTTTTCTTTATTTTCTTGTTTGTATTGCTTTTAATTAATGTCGAATAGCTTTTAACAAATATACAGAGATACATTATCATGACTAATTCTTCATTTCAAATTAATCCTTATTCTATAAGTTATTTAATGCATTTATGCCAAGGAAATTCGTCGCAGAGATTTAAAATCCTTGTACCAAACATGGGACACAAGCGTTACAATCTTATCCATATTCCATTAATTAACATCATATCCTACAATGTAATCCGGTGGTATTAAAGTTTTACCTTATCACGTCTGCAGATCAAATGAACCCTAAGAGCAGAAGATTAGAAAGAGATGCAATGGCACATACCTGAAGCACACTCTGGCCCCAAAACAACTGGTTTTCACCAAGAGCCTCGAAAGGACTTAGGAACATATAAATCATAACATGGTAGAGATCTGCCTGAGATCCAGTGCACCATTTAACAACAATGAGGAGAGACAGGTACCCAAAAAGGCTGTTGAGAAAGATCACTTGTGGCACAAACTGATACCTGATAACAAATCAATGGAATAAATAACTTCAACGAGAAAACCATCAAAAGGGGACAGAAGAAAAGGGAATACGCACTTAATATCAAGTGTGTTGTTGAAGAAACGTGCGTTGAAGTAACTTAATATAATTCCGAGGTTCATCTGTGCCACACCCAACAAAATAGACATCTTCATCTTAAGGGAGTTCAAGAAAGGAAGCTCCGAACGGCTACCTCTCCAGCTTGGATCCACACCAAAAGGATAAGGATCACTGTATTTTATTAAACCGACTGTATATGCGTCACTGTAAATACAAACATCAAAATCCCAGTTAAAAAATTGCAAATGTAAAAAGGCTAGCTGGAAACGATGCATTAAAATCTAACTCAAGCTATACGTGCATTCAACGATTGGGAGGCAAGAGTAAGGTGCCAGTATAGACGAACGATATGTAACCGTCATAAACGTTATTTTGTTTTATCTAGTAACCATCATAAACATTATTTGAGGAGCAATATCTGAATATGTCCAAGAAATATGGAGAAAATGATTGTTTGATTGCATTACTACAGTGTCTTGTACCTGACCGGAAAGCAGTGGGGCTACTTAAAAATATGTAGAAATCAAATAGAAACTTAGCCAATCTTCACCGTAAGTACATAACAATATAAGAAGCCTGACTAAGAAAATCCCAAAATCCAAGCGATTGAGGCATTAACCTGACTCTGAGATCAAATTATTAGAAACATCCAAAGAACCTCGACTACTTGTAGTTATAAGTAACCTGTTATGGTCGTAATGAATTGAAGGCTTAATCACAAAATCAAAAACAGATTTTAAATCCTGCGCAGAAGTGGAAACAAAAGCTACTCTTCCCCATCTAGAACCCCCGAAACCCCAAACAAATAAATAAAAGAAGAAAGAATAGTTTATTTCTCATCTAGGATTTAATAACATAACTTAAAGTGTAGCCAAAGCAACCACTTCTTCGCTCTTATTTACATAGTTGAAAATGTCCTTTGCTATCCTTTTAAAGGTCTGGGCGAGGAGGCTTTTTTTAATCAAGTAATAAGGTCTGGGTGAGGGAGCTTAAAAAATGCAAATCACAGTCTTGACCAGAAGCACATAAGAGATTGCATTATCATTACTTTTGACAAATCACAAAGCGAAGTACTCTAAATGGAAATTTAACAAGGTTATAATTCATACCTGCATGAAGCATCTCGGCATTTGTATGCAGAGCCACCAAATATGCGAAACGGAACAGAGAAGAATTCATTATATATCAAGCCACAGTAAATTGAGAATATTGACATTAAGAGGAGTACATAGCGACCGCCAAAGAGCATCTCCATAAAGCTGCCCAGTTTCTGCCAGAAAATTTTATTTGATCACATAAGGAATATATAATTGCATAATTACTGATGTTAAGTACTCCAAGAGAGAGGTTGAAACTATGAGAGGACATACTTGAGAGCTAAGCTTGCTTTCCTTAGAAATAAGAACTAATGCTCCCAACAGCAAGCAAATTCCATGACCCCAATCTCCAAACATCACCGCGAAAAGGAAAGGGAATGTAACAATGGTGTAAACAGCAGGATTTGCCTCCTGGTATTTAGCAACACTGTCAATGTAGACATTAGTAAGTGCTTTTGTTTTCAGAAGCAACAGAAGACATGTATATTTCAATTTGACAAAAAAAAATAGATTCTACACTTGATCTTAACCAAACAGGCCAGAAAGGTATAAGAGATGGAAAATGATTTTTCATATATGATTTAAGGAAAACAAATGAAAATGAAAATTTTATTTGAAGAGCTGAAGCATCCCAAATTAATAGCATTACACGTAAAAAGAACAAAGAAAGGGGAGAAAACAGGACTCTCTGTTTTAAGTATATATCATTTTGCCTCAGGCATAATAAACACCTTACTTCAAATGTCAGTGTCTGAACTAAAGGAAAAGGAGGAAAAAAAAATTCCAGCCATATACGCATCAAAATCAGTAACACTCTAAAGGAGATGACGTGACCCATGAGTCCATAAATGACTGAATCATATAGACACACATAAACCAAGTTAAATCAATTTCAGATGGACAAGCTGCTGCCACTAGATTCGACAAGGAATCATGTAAAGAAGAATGTCAACGATTCTATCCCCAGAACTTAACAGCATCACCTAACTCATTACATTGTAAATCAGTTTCGCAGATAACTAAATGCTACTATACATTTACTTACCCATACGCATCTACAATTTCTTGATATGCATTTGTGAAACGGTTTGTCCTGAAGTATGTTGGAGGTGAATCTACAGCACCCATCACATGAAATACAATTCCCACTTGTGAGTTGCTATCAATTGTCGCACGTTGCAAAGCCTCTTGTATCTAACGTGTCAAAAGCATGTACGTGGTAATACTATCATAAATAATGCATATGGAAACAGTATATGTAAATGCTAACATAAATAACATAAAAGAAGAGTACCTTAGTCTTTGCAAATATTGGACACCAGCCCTCTCCAACTAGACACTTCTTTGTGACATCAAAATTCAGCATATTTAATGTATCATAAACAGCCTTTTCCCTTCTAACCTAGAAAAAAGAGTTAGAGCATTCAACTCGTATTTCAGGGTCACATAAAGACTTGCTCTCACAAGCCACTAATTAAACTATATTATAAAAGTGACAACTTATACTGTTGTCGTCACTCTTACCATGTTCATCCATTTTGTGAGGTGAAATCCAATAGACGTTAAAGCTTTATCTCGATGACGTAATCCAACATCCAGAGTGGTTTCCAATTCAGATAGATGAGACAAAACCTGCACTCAAGATGTTATCCCACTAGTCTTACTTTAGGACAGGGCAGTTGAAAATGATTACAATCGATATAATATACGTACATAACAATATACAAAAGAGAGCTAGGGTTAGACTCATCGAACTGGTGCAATGTGAAAGCTACATCACATAGTGCTACTGCTAGTGATTGTACAACCAATATATTGGCCATTTTTCCATGTATACTTTGTTCGGTGCATAATATGACCTCAGATATACATTAAAACACAAAAGATACTAGACAGAAGAAAAAGAAATTGTTCCATATCCTGCTAGCAGCTAAGTTGCTCGGACTCGGGTGCGGGTGTCCAATACGGGTGCAGATCTAGAGGTCAGATCCTTCATGATCTAAATTTAAAGATTCGGGGGTACGGATCCAAGTACGGATACGGGTGCGGGGATTCGGCTAATTATAATTCAATTATTTAAAAATAGAGTTATAAAAATATGTTTAAATTATGAGACATGTGAAAAACTTACAAGGTATTCCGAGAAGGAGAAAATATTGAACAAGAGTAGAATTTTAGGAGATAAAAGGAAAAGGACTGACATAGAAATTTATATATACAAGGTATTCCATTTTCTTCCATATCACCCTAGCTTTTGATTTGTTTTCAAAAATCATAGTATCTGTCCCAAATTTCTCCGTTGATTTTGGTCAAAGTACCCAAAATCGGTTGACCAGATCCGACACGGATCCCACACCCATACCCACACCCACGTCGTGTCGACACGGGTGCGGCACTGAAAGTGAAGAGTCCGAGTAACTTAGGCTAGCAGTATATCCCAAGGTACACTGACTGGTTTAGTAAAACAAGTTCGTTCAATGATGATGTCTATGAAACTCTCTTCTAGTAATCAGAAAGATTGCATTAAAAAGTTAACCAACATACTTCTCGAGTTATTTGCCTCCTCTTGGTCATGTCTTCAGGAACAGGATAGCAATTAGCACCAAACGCCTCACATATTTTCAATATTTTTGTTCTCGCCTGCTCGCCCGAAAAGAATACTACGAAGACTATTTTCTCAACCTACAGAAGCAAAAATTGAGAGTTAACCACATAGTGTACTTGATAGTTAGCCATTTTCAATAAGCAAGGAGAAAAAGAAATAAGAATATGAATGGGAATTAGAGTATTGATGAAATCATACTAAAGTGAGAAGATAATTCATGGACAGTTTCCTTTATTAGGAAAAAGTTCTTAGTGCACCAGTGTACAGAACTATTTCCTGGCATTAACACAAGAACAATTTAGAAGAAAGAATGTAACCATTTCATTTGAGGTAGGATCCAAGATTTCTTCATCAGCAACTGCCTGGTGGAAAAGCATATTGCCCCTTGTTGCACGAAATAGCATTCTTTCAAATTGTAGAACTTTGGACTTGCAGATAATGCCACTAATAAATCTTACTCCAGATTGATTTGAAAGTTCTGGTTGCATCTCCTGAAGATTGAAAGAAACCTTATCTCAGATGCTTCATAGATACAGATAATCATTATCATGCACCGGATCAGTCTAACAGCAAGAAAGAATCAATTACCTGCTCAAGTAATGATGCTGTATCTGAATAGTTATGATTGGAGTACACGTTTTCATCTAATTCTGTCTCCTGAGCTGTTGTATGACTTCTACTTGAGACAAGGAAGTCACTAGCCTAAAATTTGCAGGGTTATAGTGAGCAGAAATGAGAATAGCTCTGAAAAGGCATATATTTCTCGACCATAAGAAAAAGTATGACTTTGGTACCTATTCTAGAACAGATTTGTCTATAAAGTTTGTTGAGTGGTTTGAAGTTTCAAACGCTTGAAGGAAACATAATTGGCAAGCACCATGTCAGGCATTAATAACACCAGATTAAGTATGAAAAACCAATTTCTCAACTAACAACGTTACTTGAGAAGCCATTAAAAGCTTAGCGCATAAATGCTGATTGATTAGAGCTAAAGCATTTAGAAATAAAAAACAGACCTCTGTCATGCTTTTTGAACTATAAAAGCATTACACCCTAATTATGGCTAAACAGTTCAATGCAAGGATAGAAGAAGCAAAATAGATGGACATTAATGCAAGCCAATACCTTGCACATGTATGCATAACAAATACATATGCATGACAGGCGTACACATAGTGATGAAATATCCAGAAAGCAGTATTAGTCAGACATGGACCAATTTCTCAAAATGTAAACGGAGCTCATTAATGCAACAGTAAGAAAGAGAATTTAAATTGTACCTTCTGTAATACCAGCTTAAACTCAAGCAACTCATTGTATGATTGCCTTAGCTTCTCGCTATTAGCATTCATTTCAATCAACTCATGTTCATGCTCTGCAAGTTGTATCTGAAATTCAGAATAGGTCTGCATGAGATTTACGAAAACCAAAAAAAGTATAAAAAGGAAAAATATCCAAAAGAAGAAGCATAAACACAATTTGGACAAGAAAGTAGGGTGTTCGTTTGTCAGCAAGAAGAAAAACACCTCCAGTTCTTCCAGTTCAATATCAGGTTGTGAAGCAGGACGCGGAGAAGGCAGCAGCCCAGCTTTTTGTATCTGATCTTTGAAAAATCGTAGTTTTCTTGACATCTCTGCGCATCTTTTTACCTATGAAAGATCATCCACGATTACAATGAAAAGATAATTATACACCACTGCACCATAAAATTCTGCAAATGCTTTTGATACTTCAGTAACTCCATACATATGTTAACCAAATTACATGCCAAATTCTGAGTCCAAGTTATTGACCTCCTCTTTGCCAGCAGAAACACTGAGGTATCACGCTGCTTTGGAAAATTAGTAGTCGTCAAGTACCTTAGGAAGGCAACTCAAATAGTAGAGTTCCCTTGAACTGCTTGAAAACTATTCAGTTCTTTTTTTAATATTTGCTAAGTGCAAAATCTGAATACTATTCACACTAGAATATGTTCAGAATAACCTTTAATTGGTCAATCAAAATATTACATCAAAATTTTAAAGCATATCCTTTTTAACAAATTTTGAAAAAGAAGTTTTCTGAAGAAAAAAAAAATAGAAAGAGACTAAAATGGATATAATAGACAAAAGAGGGGAGAATGGAGTCAAACAAGTGGAGAGATCAATGTAGTTGCTCTTATCGTTATGTTAGTTTATATCTTAGATGTTGAAGCTGGAAGCAGAGATGGGGACAAATATATGTTAGAACTTGAAGAATCAAGGTAGGTTGGCGTTTATATTTTAGCACTAATTATGCAACCAAAAAGGTGAAAACACCTATCTAGGGAGCTTCACTCTTTTCTCAGCACCAAAGGAATTTTAGCAATCAGATGTTTCATGTAACTAAGGTTGAATTTATAATATGAATTATCAATCACCATAGTAGCATCAATGCAGGATTATATGGAGGAGTTTATCTTAAAATCAGGTCAATCTTGAAGATAAAGAATAGCAACAACATTATTTACTTCAAACATTTTCAATATCCTACATATAACCTCAACATCACTGCATGCTACTATTACAATAACCTCAGTGTAACTTTACACTACCATTACAAGCTGAAATAGGACAAAGGTACTTCTTATCTTGACTTAAAGCAATTGACTTTCATCAACTCTCAAAGTTTTTCAGCAAAGTTAATAATGATTATGATTTGTCAAAAATACTGCTAACAATGATTAACAATTTAATAAATTAAGTTATTGACACAGACAAATTCCACTGAGGTAACAACATATAGAATATTCAACACAAAGATGTGATATTCACTATTAGTGTATACCTGGTTTACAAATGTTCTTTGAAAAGGACTCTTATCATCATTTAACTGCAAAAGGAAAACATAGATAGTGAGTTCGTTTCCCAGTTAACAATAACAAAGAAGGTGAAACAGACACAAAATACCAAACATTGTATTATAAGGCATAAGTAAAGACATCAATTTGCCACAACCAAAATCTAGTCAGAGAGATGAATAGTAATGACAGACTTATGGACTAAATCATGTGATTAGTAGTAAACCTGAAACATCAAGAATAAAGGAAAGGGCTATTCTACCCATCCTCCCCCCAACTCCAAAAGCAAAAACAAGCATAGAGAAATTTTCGTTACTTTAAGATATTGACTAAATCCATACAGACGTTGCACCAAGACAATTCAGTAGAAGGACATTACAGTCTGTTTTATTGAAATACACTTCATTTTGGCCCTTCAAGATCAAAACCTTTACTTTATGTAGTAAATATTTTATTAATGAAGGGAAACAAGCACCCGTATAACAACAACAACAACGACAACAACAACAACAACAACAACAACAACAAACCCAGTAGTTTCCCACAAGTGGGGTCTGGGGAGATGATCAAATTATTATCATGTAGTTTTCTTTTCTTTTTCTAAAAGGTTGGTTTTATCATGTACTTTTCTTGGTTAGCAACTTCTTAACAACAAACCATTTAGACAGAAAAAAACTAGAGTCTGTTTCACATAGATACCCAGATTTAAAGTTGAATCTATCTTTCAAATACTACTTCAAAAGAAAAAGCAACCCTGCCAACAACATTTTTTTGTTCGGAAGAAGCAGAGGCCAAAGAAGTAAGGGCGATTTGGAACAAAAGTTTGTACCCTGTCATAATTATCTTCCTGCAATACAAATAATGCATCTAATATCTAAAAATGAGTTGTTAGTTAGAGAGAAAATCAATTTATTCCTTGATGAAAATTTTGCGTAAACCAATTCCTTGGTATCTCTTTTCATTAGTATAATCAGAGGCAAACCCAAGAAATTTAAAATTCATTTATCTCCTTTGGAGATGCATTTCAGTAATTACGATAAGTATTACGCTAATAGGGATGTGTTTCGTCAAGCTTAGAGATCAAAAGAAAGTTCCAATATGTAGTCACTATTCCAGATGTGACAGTAGAAATCATCACAACTTGAAGGTTCGTAAGCTTTAAGCAGCTACGCTTTTTCAAACCAAATTCACAGGAAACAAAGTAAAAAGAATGCTGACTACTTCTCTTGTGCTCAGGCAAGATAGCAATTAACAATCTGTTCCAACTTAAGAGGCCTGATCACGAGTACAACCGAGGAAAAAGAGAAAGATCTCTCTTACAAGATCTTTTTGGACTCTAATATGTTATCATCTGCCATAACTCAACTTTACTGAGGGCAAAAGGTAAAGAGAACTACCTTATTTTACCATTTACAGCTGTTTCCATCTAGCTGACTTTGAACACTAAAACATTAGTTATATGTTTAGGAAGGTTGAAAGTTCTTGTTCAGATTAAAAGAATGGCAATGGTGAAGAGGCTTAAAGCATTTAAGGGCTTTGAGAGCATCAAAATCTGGTTATAGGTGGGTGGAGGGTGTTAACTTAATTACCAGCCCAAAAAGGATGAAGAAAAACTCTTGAGACACTTTTTTTTAAATAAGATGGGGGTAAAATTTGATTAATAAAGTACCAAGATGGTACAACAGTTACACCAAAAAAGAAGGCACGGACTATCTGACCGTTACATGCTTCTTCCTAAAATATCTAGGAAATGGTCAAGATATTGATCCATAACTCCCGAGACACTTGCTCCTAATCATCAGTCTTCTAATACTCCCCCCTCCATCCCAATTTATATGAACTCATTCCATTGCGATACCATTCTATTTATGTAGAACTTTCATAGCTTTCAAGAATTCCAATTAATTAAGCAATTCAACTTTTTACTTTGAATGTGATGTTTTCTCTATCAAAAGAAACTTCTTTTTATCAGTTTCTCTGTCAAACTAACTTAAACAGTATCCAATCAAATATCGTCATATAAAATAAAACTGAAGGAGTAGTGACGAAGACGAAGACTCTGAAAAAGATGAAAAGATTATTAAACACAATATCAACCAGATCTAGTAGCTAGAGGACTACTGCAAAGAAACTTAGTAGCCACCATTTCTAGCCATTTAAATCAGAATGTGATCAAAACTTATTCAACCTCAATCCCTTACTCACTCCAATCCCAATATTTAAGCTCACAACATATTGTACATATCAAGTCTAAATATTAAAAAAAAAATTATTAAATCAATTCTTAATCACCAATTGCACCAACATGACAAGTCCTCTCTACTACCAAAGGCGGAGCCAGGATTTGAAACTTATGGGTTGGGGATTCTAGTTTTATTAAGTAAGTGGGTTCTAAATTAACAATATGTACATTTCAATTGATTTACAAATACAGGATTTAAACCAAAGTTACTGGGTTTGGCAGCGCCCGTAACTCAGACGCTAGCTCCGCCACTACCAACAAAGAATAAATTCATATCAATGTCATAACTAATGTTCTAAAATCCGAGCAAATACATAGAATGTTATTTTTCTCAATTTCAAATGAGAAGAACAAAGGACTGAATCTCAATGGATCATAGCAAAGGAACAATAATAACCAGCTTAATACATAAAATTAGCATACAAATAAATAAAGTTGGTGCGATTAATTGAATTTAAATAATCACATCAACAAAGAAACGAGAGAGAGGTATAGATCTGTACATCACGGAACTGAAGAAGGCCAAGTTGGCCAAGGTAAGTAATAGCAGGGTGAGCCGACTCAACAGGAATGATGAGCTGTACAAATGTCATATTTTCTGAACGCATCAGATCCATTGGAGGCAAATTGTCTATGTACTCCATTTTCCATACACTGAACAAAAATTAGTGTAGAGAGATCCTATCTAATTCTTCTTCAGATCTGATCACAGAAAACACACACACTCACACTTTTTTTAAATCGTACTTTGTACGTTTCTCAGAGTTTTGTTATTAATGGCGGCACCGATTTTGGAATTTCAGTTCATTCGTATTTTATTTGCAGGGGGGCAAATGGTACTAACTGCCATTCGGTTTTTTCCTTTTATTTTTTTGAGTCTGAAGAAGGAGAGAGGGATGGACTATGGACTGGTAAAAATTAGAAAATTCAGATTATTAGAAATGAAATTGTAATATACTATACCTTTTAGTCGTTGGTCAAATGGTGTCATATCACATATGTATGTGATCTTAAAAAGGGGAAAAAAAAAAGGATATTATTCTATGCAGAAAATTAAAATGACTAGTGAGGTTTATATTTGGAGAGTTTTTTTTTTCCTTCACGAAAACAGGGTAGAAATTGATTTTCTTATGTAATGGATGAGAATTTTGCCTCTTGGATGTTAGTAAATGTTGAACTAAGGATTGGTGGTGATATTGAAAAAGTGAAAAAGATTCATTTTTCGATATTCAAATGAGAGTTTGGTGTGTTAATGAAATTATGGAAGAGCAAAATAACTTTTAGCTGAACATCTATGAGACAAATTCTTAAAATAAATAAATAAATATAAATATAAAAGATGGTATAGTTTTCTGTCACAAAATAATATAATACCCAATTATCCCTCAAGCAAGGTTGAGTATACACAAATATTCCGCAACTTGTTGGAAATAAACTCCCTACAAAAATAATATTTACAGTAATAGAAGCGGAATAATCACGTAGAAGCGAAATACGGTAATTAGCAAGAAAAAGAGTGACAATGACACCAAGATTATTACGTGAAAAACCCTTTGTAGGTCCGAGTAAAATATTTCAAAGACCACTACAATACTCAAAAGAAATAACACTCTTTTGATATTCTCACCTCACTACAATATCGCTCACTCTCTATTTTTCTCACAGACTATTTTCTTATAACTTGTTCGTGAAACCTCACTCTTTCTTTCTCTCTTTGTTGGTGTGTAGAAATGAGAGTTGAAGCTCTCCTTTTATAGCCGAAGCCTCACTAGCCTACTATATTTGACAATTTGCACACATTTTTCCTTCTTTTTCTTCAATGTTGACAGTTCAACAAAGTTGGCTACCAACCAAAAGAAATTCAACAAAGTTGGCTACCAAACCAAAAAAATTCAACAAAGTTGGCTACCAAACCAAATAAATTTTCCTTAGGCACATGCCTATTACTTTGGATATTGAATGAGATGTAACCCATCAATCTCCCCCTTCAGTCTCATTCATCTAGAGGAGGTAGCACTATCTTCTAGTTTGAGAGAATGCAGGCCGACAAGTTCTTTGCATAGCTCAAACTTGTCTCTTGATACCACCTTGGTCAACATATTAGCAGGATTTTCACTCGTGTGAATCTTTTTGACCTGTAAAGATTCGTTCTCCACCTGCTCACGAATCCAATGATATCTCTGTCATGACCCAAAATCCCAACCTGTCGTGATGGCGCCTATCTCGATACTAGGCAAGCCGATAATCTCGATAAACCATAATTTCTCTTAAGTTGAAAATACAATAATTTAATACAATACAAAATCTCATAAATACTAACACGAACACTCCCCAAAGCCTGGTGTCACTGAGTACACGAGCATCTAATATGAATACAAGTCTGAAAAATACGGTCTATAATAGTCTGAGACCAAATACAGTAAATAAGGAGATAGAGTAGGAGAGACAAGGTGCGAAATACGGCAGCTACCTCAAAATCTCCTGAAAATCAGTTGTACGGAAGAATTAATACCCGCTATGTCCGGGAACACCTGGATCTGTACACGAAGTGCAGGGTGTAGTATGCGTACAACCAACTCAGTAAGTAACAACAATAAATAAAGAACTAAAGATAGTGACGAGCTACACAGCTACAGTCATATTCAGTAGTTCCAGCAAAGAATAGACATGCTTTCAAATCTGGCAGTTTAATGTCAAATCAATTTTTATACAGTTCATGTTCATGTAATTCGTATATAAAATCTTTCAGAGATTTTACAACAATGACAGATAGCAACTAGGTGCAACAATAAACGAAAATCAAGTACAACCTCTCAGGACAATAATTACTCACTGGGCTCCCAGCCCTCATCACTCACACTCAATGGGTACTCGCGCTCACTGAGGGTGTACAGACTCCAAAGGGACTCCTACAACCCAAGCGCTATAATCTGCACGGACAACTCACGTGCCATAATATAAATATCTAGATCTGCACGGCCAACTCACTTGTTGCATGGCCAACTCACATGCTATAGTATAATATAAGGATCCGCACAACCAACTCACGTGCTGCACGGCCAACTCACGTGCTATAGTATAATATAAGGATCTGCACGGCCAACTCATGTACTGCACGGACAACTCACGTGCTGCACGGATAACTCACGTGCTATGATATCAATATCTCACAATTAGACCCTCGGCCTTTCTCAGTCATAAATCTCTCCAGTCTATCGGGCTCTCATTAATCATGAAATCAGCCCAAACAATAATGATATGATGTATCAATAATAATAACAGAGACTGAGATAAAATGTGCAAGTAAAAACTGAGACTGAGTACATATAGCATTTAGCAGGCAATTTAACAAGTACGCGACCTATGTGGGTCCCAACAGTACTATCGCATAGCCTAAGCATGATTTCTAACATGATTTACAGTCAAATTTTTATCAACACATAGAGAGCATATATCTAACAACAAATTATTCAACTTTACAGTTTTCTAGGACGGACCAAGTCACAATCCTCTCGGTGCGCGCCCACACGCCCGTCACATAGCATGTGCGTCACCTTCAAAATAATCATATGATACCAAAATCCGGGGTTTAATATCCTCAGGACCAAATTTAAAACTGTTACTTATCTCAAAGCGTGAAATTCTTTACTCTAATATGCCTTTGCATCGCAAATCGGCCTCCGAATGCCTCGAATCTAGTCATAAATAATTCGTTTCAGTCAATAAAATTTATTGGAATTAACTCCATAGGAAAATGCTAATTTTCCATAAAAATCCGAATTTTAGCTCAAAAATCGCCTGTGGAACCCATGTCTCGAAACTCAACAAAAGTTACAAAATCCAGAAGCCCATTCAACCATGAGTCTAACCATACCAATTTTTATCAAAATCAAACCCCAACTCGACCCTCAAATGTTCAATATAAACTAAGAGGGTTTTCAAACTTTTCCAACTTAATTTACCAATTAAATGATAAAAACAACCATGGATTCAGGTAATTTAACCAATATTAAGTTAAGAACACTTACCCCATTGTTTTCCTTGAAAAACTCCCGAAAATCGCCTCTTCCCGAGCTCAAATCCATCAAAAACTGAAAATGGGTCGAAGTCCCATTTTCAGAACTTAAACTCTCTGTCCATACCTCTCTTCTTCGCAAACGCGACAGGTCCCTCTCGTTCGCGAAGCACAACTCGACTGCCCACAAATTTAACCCTTCGTGAAGCGACACCTCTCACGCGTTCGCGACGCACACACAGACCATACCTTCGCGTTTGCGTCCTCCCCTTCGCGGACGCGAAGAACAAAACCTCACACTCAGAAAACACTCTTCGCGAACGCGAGGGCCCACTCGCGAACGCGAAAGAGAAAATCAGAAAAATGCAACAGCACATATCAGCAATCTCACCAAGGCCAAAAATGATCCGTTAACCATCCAACACTCACCCAAACCCCTTGGGACCTCAACCAAATATACCAACAAGTCCTAAAACATCATAAGGACTTAGTCGAACCTTCAAATCACCTCAAACAACGCTAAAACTATGAATTACACCTCAATTCAAGTCTAATGAACTTTGAACTTTCAATCAAATTCTATATCTTGTGCCGAAATACATTAAATCAATCCAAAATGACTTCAAATTTTGCACGCAAGTCATAAATGACATAACGAAGCTATTTCAATTTCCATAATCGGATTCCGACCTCGGTATCAAAAAGTCACTCCCTCCCCCCCTCCCCCCCGGTGGGGTCAAACTTCCCAAAATTTAACTTTCGGCATTTCAAGCCTAATTCCACTACGGACCTCCAAATAATTTTTTGGACACGCTCCTAAGTACAAAATCACCATACGGAGCTATTAGAATCATCATAATTGAATTCCGAGGTTGTTTACACAAAAGTCAATATCCGGTCAACTATTTCAACTTAAACTTCCAACATGAAATTCATTCTTCCAAGCTAACTCCGAAATATCTTAAAACTAAAACCGACAATTCACATAAGTCATAATACCTCGTAGGAAGTTATGCAAGACCTCAAATAGTTGAAAGGAGCATAAATGCTCAAAACAACCGGTCGGGTAGTTACAATCTCCCCCACTTAAACATACGTCCGTCCTCGAACGTGCCAAGAGTTGTTCCTAAGCCTTTAAATCACTATTTCATCTTACCACACACGTACCCGGGGGTGATCCCACATCACCTTATTCCACATAGGTCTGACAACACAATACAACTGAAAATTCTTAATTTAACCTTAGCCCAAAAACCTTGGAATTCAATTCCCAACCTTCAGAATTTCTTTTCAAGACACGAATCTTACATTTACACATTGTATGAGTTTGAACAAGCTACATCGAGCTATAACTATAATCACCCAGCATATTACACATCTCGCCTGCTCGTAGCACCATTCCTGATCACAGTAACTACTTCAAACCAACCAAGTACTAGTATAAAACCCTACATTCAACAGAACATTATTCCAAAACCTTCGTACACTGCCAAAGATGAAAGAAACAATCAAAAACTCATAATCACTCATCAGATCAACTAGTCATGGAGCTCTCTCGTCCTAACCAGAACCACAATCCTCTCCTAAGCCGACTTTCAATATTATCCTCCCGAATATACCATAATCAAGCCTGATAATACCCATTCTAGGTCCAACGACTTTATTTTATTAAACGCAACTATCCCACAAACACGCCACATCAATATAACTTAAGCCACCACTGCGCACTCCGTGTACCCAAATATGGGAGATGTCTCAAGGAAGAGAACTGTATTGCAAGTTCCATAAGCACTACCACAACCGCAATGTTACAACTAGCTCCTCAAATTTCGTGAATCCGTAGGCGTATGTGCATAATTGTAGAGGAAGGAAATTAATGAATCAGATAAAGTATCATAGAAATAAAATTCCCACACACGGCACGGATGACTCACGTGCCAATAATATGAATCGCTTGGCATGGTCACAGACCTCCAGTCTCAGTATATCATACAGGAGCAATTAAACAAGTACACTTGTATATGATAATGAAATAAGATTCATATGCTCCTGAACTGGTATAAATAACACGCCATAGTGTAAGCATGTGCAAAGTCTACTATCACACTTCAAATCGGCAATTTAACACATAAATAGTAACTACCCCGTTTATTCAAGGAAATTAGCCTCTTTGTAACCTCAAATGTAGCCCATATAGTTTTCAATAAAGGTATGAACCTGAGAAACGTTATAACTTTACGCTTAACAGTCAACTCTAGGCATATCATAGCCTAAGCATTCTTTCGAGTATGAATACACGCCCTGATGCTCGAACATTGTCTCAAACCTCTCATATATGCACACTTATAGCGCGTAGCTATCACAAATAATTAACGCAACTAGTGCCTCCACTGAGTTTAAAGAAAATACTCATCTCAAACAGGCCGCAACCCGAAACAATATACTTCTGAGAACTCCTAGTCTCCAAATTCATCAAACACATGAATCACCGTAACTGATCTCAACTCCAGCACTAGAATGACTAACACATCTTCCATTCATGATCTTCCCATAAGGAATACTTTCATAATTCTTCCGTGTCACATAGCAATAATTTGAATATCAGTAGTCTATTAACCAGGTGAGTACTGCAATACCAATGAACATCCGTAAGCCAAAACACAATGCGCCTTTTGAAATGCGCACCCTTCTCAGGGATTACCGAGCAGTTATAACATTCGTCTAATTATCTAAAATTGACCATGCTGTCCAAAATTTGTGATCTTCCTTTCAAGAATGAACTGCCACCTTGTACATGTAAATCTTAATCCCGCGTCACACACCACATCTATCACGTCATCATGTGACAAGCACGAGAATCTCATCATCAACTTTGGGTAACCAGCAAATTACATACCCGATCATTAATTAACCTTCATCTTGCTTCCTTCCAGGAAGAATTCATAATACACAATATGTTCCCTACACCGGCAGAATATATCCGGTTCAACCCATGGTAGGAACCATTAAGAACACTTTAAAATCCATTTGCACATAACCAAGCTATCAGAACTAAATCCCTATAACTCCACCGAGCCATACAAGTTGCCAAATCCGAGAGTATTGCCACAAAACACCCGTAAAGCCTCACCTCATCATAAGAACTAAAAGAATCGAGCATACCATTACCATATTGATCCAACATGTTACCCATTTGTCCTATTTTCTTCGAGTTTCTTCTGGATTATCCTCAAGTTGACATTTCTCCTTGTCAGAACACCACTACTTTACCCAAAGCTCACTACAAGACATCCTAACATAAAACTACACTGCCCCAAGGCCCATAAGCCATTGTATTCTTCTTAAGCACCTCCATAAATACCACAACTGTAACACTCACTCTGAAAATACCTTATGCGAATTTAAAATTATTCCTCTTTCCTTTCTTATACTGAAATGTAGAATCCATAGTCAAACAGAATTACCGCACGTCCCGATACCATCCAATGTAAGTAACCGATTTTAGTAATATACAATTTTGAAAAATTTTCAATTTCCACATATATATTTTGAATCCATTAAAACCCTTTCGAGAGTCATCCACTCTGCTCAAATCTAATTTATTCCGTCCCAAACGGGCCGAAAGATATGTGCTCCTTTAGCACGATCAACACTCAAAGAAGTAACCCTGCCTTAACACGACCAATCGAATTCATACTTCGTGCGCACTACATCCTTCAAATTAACAACTTAATCATTCCATAATTTTCATATTTTCAATGTAACCCGTATCCAGGAATTTACTTACCCGAGTCATCCTCGGTCTCCAACTCTGTAAGTCATAACTAACCCACAAGTATGCCTCAAACCAAAATTAAAATTTAACATATATCCATGAAATTGAATTGTCAATAGCAGACTCCCCCACTTGGCTCAAAGCCATAGAACAAAACACTCGATAACTCATAATACCCATACTTTATTACTGCCATAATACTGCAGTTAGTTCAACGAAAATGCTTCTCAAGCTTATGCAACACCCACCATAAAATACCTCAATCATCCGCTAAGTTAGCATTTATTCTCGCGACAATCAAGTCAAATTTTCTCAACCCGATTCAAATTCAAATCTCAATACATATGCTCCGTTGGTAGAAAAGAAACTCTCTATTCATATTATAAGGAACACACCTACATAGATTACTACGCATGAGATAATCCACTTGCTTAGTCTCAAATTGGCATCTTGTTATACCCTTTCGCAACCACAATTACTATGAAATCACTTAATCTTTCTTAAACCAAACTCATTAACCAGACACGAGAATTTAATTTGCCCCAAAATTTAACATCGTGAAAGATCTTTCAAAACATTCACACTCGAGATTGTACGATGTATCAAAATGAAAATAAAGCACCCAATGGCCTTCCTTTACATTTCAAGAAAACACTTCTCGTCACGTTCAAATCATCTTAACACATCCCGCAGTTACATCATACTCATCACAAAGCCATTTCACCGCTCATCGAGCCACAAATTCCACTCGAAGGGACATTACCGAACATATGAGTCCAAATGTACAGGTTACAATTGAAGCTACCGAGCCTAAGTTGCAGTCTAAACCTGGCCTTAAGTCCTCCAGACTAGCCCATCACAAAAACATAGAATACACATCTTGAACCTCGTTCATAGAATTACAAGCCGGCGATGCACAGCTGATACCGAACGCTCATGTACGCATACGAATGCGTGGAAGGAATTCAAAGAGTTATGTTTCAAGCTGAATCAATTCGGCACGATAGAATACAAGAAAATGAAATTTTCCTAAGGGTTAGGCAGCCTCTCGAAGATAAGTACAAACGTCTCCGTACCGATCCGCAAGATTCTACTAAACTTGCCCATGACTCGCGAGACCTATGTTACCTAGAGCTCTGATACCAACTTGTCACGACCCAAAATCCCAACATGTTGTGATGGCGCCTATCTCGATACTAGGCAAGCCGATAATCTTGATAAACCATAATTTCTCTTAAGTTGAAAATACAATAATTTAATACAATACAAAATTCCATAAATACTAACACGAACACTCCCCAAAACCTGGTGTCATTGAGTACACGAGCATCTAATATGAATACAAATCTGGAAAATACGGTCTATAATAGTCTAAGACCAAATACAGTAAATAAGGAGATAAAGAAGGATATACAAGGTCTGGAAAATACGACAGCTACCTCAAAATCTCCCGAAAATCAGCTGTACGGAAGAATCAACACCCGCTATGTCCGGGAACACCTGGATCTGCACACGAAGTGCAGGGTATAGTATGAGTACAACCAACTCAGTAAGTAACAACAATAAATAAAGAACTGAAGATAGTGACGAGCTACACAGCTACAGTTCCATCAAAGAATAGACATTCTTTCAAATCTGGCAGTTTAATGTCAAATCAATTTTTATACAGCTCATGTTCATGTAATTCGTATATAAAATCTTTCAGAGATTTCACAACAATGACAGATAGCAACTAGGTGCAACAACAAACGGAAATCAAGTACAACCTCTGAGGACAACAATCACTCACTGGGCTCCCAGCCCTCATCACTCATTGGGCTCCCAGCACTCACACTCAATGGGTACCCGCGCTCACTGGGGGTGTACAGACTCCGGAGGGGATCCTACAGCCCAAGCGCTATAATTTGCATGGACAACTCACGTGCTATAATATAAATATCTGGATCTGCACGGCCAACTCACGTGCTATAGTATAATATAAGGATCCGCACGGCCAACTCACGTGCTGCACGGCCAACTCACGTGCTATAGTATAATATAAGGATCTGCACGACCAACTCACGTGCTACACGGATAACTCACGTGCTGCACGGATAACTCACATACTATGATATCAATATCTCACAATTAGGCCCTTGGCCTTTCTCAGTCATAAATCTCTCCAGTCTCGCGGGTTCTCATTAATCATTAAATCAGCCCAAACAACAATGATATGATGTATCAATAATAATAACAGAGACTGAGATAAAATATGCAAGTAAAAACTGAGACTGAGTACATATAGCATTTAGCAGGCAATTCAACAAGTACGCGACCTATGTAGGTCCCAATATGATTTACAGTCAAATTTTTATCAACACATAGAGAGCATATATCTAACAATAAATTATTCAATTTTACAGTTTTCCGGGACGGACCAAGTCACAATCCTCTTGGTGAGCGCTCACAAGCCCGTCACCTAGCATGTGCGTCACTTCCAAAATAATCACATGATACCAAAATTCGGGGTTTAATATCCTCAGGACCAGATTTAAAACTGTTACTTACCTAGAGCGTGAAATTCTTTACTCTGCTATGCCTTTGCCTCGTAAATTGGCCTCTGAATGCCTCGAATCTAGTCACAAATAATTTGTTTCAGTCAATAAAATTTATTGAAATTAACTCCATAAGAAAATGCTAATTTTCCATAAAAATCCGAATTTTAGCTCAAAAATCGCATGTGGGGCCTACGTCTCAGAACTCGACAAAAGTTACAAAATCCAGAAGCCCATTCAACTACGAGTCTAACCATACCAATTTTTATCAAAATCCAACCCCAACTCGACCCTCAAATCTCACATCTATATGCTTTGTTCTTGCATGGTACATGGAGTTTTTGCTCAAGTCTATTGCACTTTGACTATCACAATAGGCGACATACTCTTTTTGATGTAATTCCAGCTCTAGAAGAAACCGCTTGAGCCATACCATCTCCTTGCCAGCTTCTGTAGCAGAAATGTACTCTGCTTCAGTTGTTGAAAGTGCAACACACTTCTGCAATTTAGACTGCCATGATATAGCTCCCCCTGAAAATGTAAACAAATATCCAGTAGTGGATTTTCTGTTATCAATGTCACCTGCCATATCATCATCTGTGTAGCCCTTCAAAATTGGATGGAATCCTCCAAAGCACAAACAATCTCCCGTATACCTCTCAGGTACCTAACTATCCACTTGACTGCTTCCCAATGTTCCTTTCCAGGATTTTCAAGGAATTTGCTAACAACACCAACTGCATGAGCAATATCAGGTCTGGTGTATACCATTGCATACATCAAGCTTCCGACTGCTGAAGAATAAGGAACTCTAGCCACGTTCCCTTTCTCCTCCACACTTGTAGGACATATCTTCTTGCTTAACTTTAGATGACTAGCAAGAGGTGTGCTGACTGGCTTAGCATTCTTCATGTTGAAGCGTTCCAGTACACGTTCAATGTACTTCTCCTGAGACAGCCACAACGTTTTACTTGTTCGCTCTCAAACTATCTTCATACCCAGAATTTGTTGTACTGGGCCCAAGTCCTTCATATCAAGTGACTTGGACAAATCTCCCTTCAACTTTGCGATCAACCCCTTGTATTTTCCTACAATTAACATATCATCCACATACAACAACAATATAATAAAGTTATTTTCAAAAAATCTTTTGAAGTATACACATGGATCAGAATATGTCTTTGTGTAAGTTTGACTTTTCATGAATGAGTCAAACTTCTTGTACCACTGACTTGGTGTCTGCTTTAACCCATAAAGACTCTTATTCAGTTTGCACACCATGTTTTTCCTTTCAGCTACTTCAAATCCTTCTGACTGCTCCATATAGATCTCCTCTTCTAAATCTCCATGAAGAAATGCAGTTTTCACATCCAACTGCTCCACTTCAAGATCTAGGCTAGCTGCTAAGCTCAAAATTGTTCGAATAGAAGTCATTTTGACAACAGGTGAGAAAATTTCATCAAAATCAATACCTTTCTTCCGTTTGAAGCCTTTTACCACCAATCGAGCTTTGTATATGACAAGCTTGTCATTTCTATCTTTCTTGAGTTTAAAGACCCCTTTGCATTTGAGTGGTCTTTTCCCCTTTGGAAGTTCAACCAGCTTGTACGTGCCATTTTTCTGTAGAGATTCCATCTCCTCTTGTATGGCTTTCATCCACTGGTTCTTTTCTGGATAGGACATCACCTCCTTAAGACTTTTTGGCTCCCCCTCATCACTGATGAGGACATACTCCGTGGAAGGGTACCTGCATGACTCTACCCTTGGCCTTTCTGATCTCCTCAGAGTTTGAGGTTCTTCTTCTCCTTGAGTGGGGTGATCCACTTGCTCGACATCATCATCAAGTTGCTCCCCCTGCTTAATAACCTTACCAGGTTGCTCCCCCTACTCGGCAACCTCGTCGGCCATACTTTCTATACTTGTGGGATTGTTAGAAGTAGAAGGAATAGTAACAAGGTTAGGAATAATACCATTATTGGCCTTCTCTGGCATATCATCAGCAATTATAACTTCACTTTCTCGGAAGACTACATCTCTGCTTTGACGACCTTCTTCTTTACGGGATCCCATAATCTGTATCTGAATTCTTCATCTCTATATCCGATGAATATGCAAGGAACAAATTTATCATCTAGCTTTGTTCTTTGCTTCTTTGGTATATGTGCAAAAGCTTTGCAACCGAACACCTTCACATGCGAGTAGGACACCTCCTTGTTGGTCCAAACTCTCTCTGGGATGTCAAACGCCAACGGAACTGATGGACTCCTATTGATCAGGTAAAGTTTGTCTGAACTGCTTCACCCCAGAATGACTTAGGTAGTTTAGCCATTCTGAGCATGCTTCTCACCTTCTCCACAATGGTGCGGTTCATCCTTTCGGCTACGCCATTGTGTTGTGGGGTTTTAGGAACTGTCTTTTCATGTCTGATCCCATGGTTCGAACAGTACTCTTCAAATTCTCTTGAAGTGTACTCACCTTCATTGTTACTTCGGAGATGCTTTAGCTTTTGGCATGTCTCCCTTTCCACCATAACATGAAACTTTTGGAAAACTTGAAACACCTGATCTTTGATTTTCAAAATATAAACCCACAACTTTCGTGAAGAATCATCAATAAAAGTAACAAAATATTTGTTACCGCCCATCTATTCAATTTCCATTGGACCACAAACATCAGAATATACCAAATCAAGTATATTCAATTTTCTTTCAGACGATGTCTGAAATGAGACTCTATGTTGCTTACCAAATAAACAATAGTTACAGGGTTTTACTGTTGTACCTTTGGCATAAGAAATGAGTGATTTCTTGGCAAGAATCTGCAATCTCTTCTAGCTTATATGACCCATTCTTTTGTACCACAAATCTGCAGAAATCTCATCTTGTGCCACGTTCAATTCACCTTGGCATATTTCTGTATTTGTCCTGTACAACGTGCCATGAGCAACTCCCTTTGCAATCACCAATGATCCCTTGGTGAGTCTCCACTTTTGATTTGCAAAATAGTTCTCGTATCCATCTCGGTCTAAAGCTATTTTCGAGATCAAGTTCATCCGCAAATCAGGTACATGCCACACATCCTTCAGAACTAATGTGCATCCAACATTTGTCTGGATACAAATGTCACCAATCCCCGCAATCTTTGAGTAACTTGTGTTACCCATTCTCACAAGGCCGAAATCACCCGCTACATATCTGCAAAAAAGATCTCTTACCGGTGTGGCATGGTAAGATACTGCTGTATCAACCACTCATTCCGACTATAGACTTGATAAGTGCATGCATTCCTCTTCCTCGTTTATACAGAGGACAACATTATCATTGTTTTGCACCATGGCAGTTGTGTTGTCGTCATTCTTCTGGCCACTAGTTTCACCTTTGCCCTTCCTTGGATTTGGGCAATCTCTTTTGAAGTGACCTGGTTGATCACAATTATAGCAATTTCTAGATCTTGATTTGGATCGGTTCTTAGACTTCCCACGAGCTCCGGATCTACCATAGTTGCTCGAACTCCTTTGATAACTTCTGCCTCTACCTTCTGTGATGAGAGCATGTCCTTGACTTTCAAGCTTCTTTCTCATCTTCTCATTGAGTAAATGAGCCGATGCGACATCTTTCAACTCAATGGTAGTCTTACCGTGCAGGATGGTTGTTGTCAGATTATCGTACGAAGATGGCAACGAGTTCAACAACAAGATGACTTTATCTTTTTCCTCAATTTTCACTCCGAGATTGGCGAGCTGTGTGATTAGTCCGTTAAATACATTTAAATATGACAAAAAATTCGTACCTTCACCCATATGTAGAGCGTATAGCTGCTTCTTCAGGTACAATTTATTTATTAGCTTTTTGGACATGTATAGGCTTTCCAACCTTGCCCAAATGCCACGTGCAGTATCTTTATCAATGATATTATTTACCACATCATCGGATAAGTGCAACCTGATCGCACTAGCAACCCTTTCATCCAAGTCAGTCCAATCCTCAGCTTTCATGGTATCAGACATTTTGGCATCAGCATCTAGTACCTTGTATAATCCTTGTTGGATGAGCAGATCTCTCATCCTTCTTTGCCATGTTGAGAAACCGCTATCTCCGTTTAATTTTGCTACCTCGTACTTTACTTCGGACATTTTTGTTTTTCACCGAGTATAGTACTACCGATAGTGAATAGTATTTCTGTGAACGAGCAGAACCTGTGCTCTGATACCAGTTGTTGGGAATAAACCCCCTACAAAAATAATATTCACAGTAATAGAAGCAGAATAATCACGTAGAACTGAGATACGGTAATTAGCAAGAAAAAGAGTGACAACGACACCAAGATTTTTACGTGAAAAACTCTTTGAATAAGGGAAAAAATCATAGTCCCGAGACGAGCAACTGATATCACTATAACAAGAAATTTTACACTTTGTAGGTCTGAGTAAAATACTCCAAAGACCACTACAACACTCAAAAAAAATAACTCTCTTTTGATATTCTCACCTCACTACAATATCGCTCACTCTCTATTTTTCTCACAAACTATTTTCTTATACCTTGTCCGTGAAACCTCACTCTTTCTTTCTCTCTTTGTTGGTGTGTGGAAATGAGAGTTGAAGCTCTCCTTTTATAGCCGAAGCCTCACTCTCTCAAGCCTACTATATTTAACAATTTGCACACACTTTTCCTTCTTTTTCTTCAACGTTGACAATTCAACAAAGTTGGCTGCCAATCCAAAGAAATTTAACAAAGTTGGCTACCAAACCAATGAAATTCAACAAAGTTGGCTACCAAACAAAAAAAAATTTCCTTAGGCACGTGCCTATTACTTTGACTATTGAATGAGATGAAACCCATCACAACTAAGATGAAACGTTATATGTTTTAGCCTATTAAATCCACTAGAAAATTTAATAAACAAAAAGGAAAGCAAATGTCGACTTATCCTCCAACTTGATAGTAAGTTAGGACATATCTACTAAGTTGGGACTTGTCAATTTTTGATCCCTATGTTGTTCACTATAGTATTAATTTGTGTTTATGACCATTTTTTCTTCCTTTCCAGTTGTCTAGTCTATAAAGCATCTTGTTATAGTGGAGAGTGGAAAGTAGTGGGGATAACTTTTCTTTTCTCCAAAAAGAAATATTCAATGTCTCTGCATCAGAAGCAGATTCAGGATTTAAATTTAATTGGTTTAACTTTTATGCTTTTTAGTATTGAATGCAACGTATTGTTAAGATTATGGGTTCAAATCTAATACTTATTAAGATATAATATCTTAGTAGGTTTTTATATATAAATCCATAGTTCAGTTGAAGTAGTATCTAAAAAGCTACTTCGGCCCCTGATGTGCACTTGCACTTAAATCAAACGCAATCTCTAGTGTTATCTTGCACGTAATGCTGACTAGTGTTCGATCAAATGTGGAAAGCACAGCTCCTAGGCATGCACAAATTATAGAACATTGTCTTTTCTCTATTAAAAGGGAAGATAATGTTTCCATGCAAATGGTGCACTATTTGTCCTTCATTCTATTTTTATCCTGAAATTTGGCGTTTATGCCTGATCATACAGAGCCTAAACGTTTTTCTTTTTTCAGGTTTGGGCATCATCCAGTTTTGTGGCTTTGTATTTAGAAGCTGACCACTTTTTCAGAATTAAAGCTTGAATTCAAAATTAATATCCAGACCATGGATTTAATTTTTAAAAAGTGATCAACTTCTAAATACGGCCATGCAAAATTGCAAACCCAGTGATTTGACGTGAACCCAAAAGACGTTGAGCGTCAACTATACGCTAGTAGCAGAGGCAAATCGGGTTCAAAAGTTTGAGTTTATTGGAAATATATGAGTTCAAAACATAGACTGCTTTTCAGAATTGTGCAACTATATATTTATAATGTAAGTAGAAGAAAAATAAATAAGTAAGGCAGCGTTTCAATAAAATTTCCCTCGTCCATCCATTTTTAACAAACAAGGCAGCGTTTCAATATAGGATTCAACAATTTGAGACAACTAAAAGACAAATTGTTAATTACCTGTGCATAAGAGCACCGACACTTGTTGCAAGTTGCCAAATGCAATAAAGAATCATCTCTGTTCTTGATAAATAAATACTTGTAACAAAATACAGATGAATACATCTATTCTCTGCTCTTCTACATTTCACTCTTTCAAAAACCAATACGATCAGGACCCGTGAACCTAAGAAAACAGATCTGGGATTGAAAATAAAGAAGAACACAAGAAAAGAAGATGGATTCTGGTTTTTTTAAATAAAAATAAAAAAACAGTAATTACACGCATCAAATTGCAGTTGGCAAAAGAAAACTGTATCATGGTATCAACAGAACCGCTGAGGACGTACTGTAGTGCTGCATGGTATCTATAATGACATTGCAGCAATTGGAGAGAGGAAATACCAATGTCACCAGCGTGTCTTCCATATAGTGTGATTGCCTGCATTAGCAATTAATGTTAGTAATGAGAATTGTTTAGTTCAGACTTGGCTAAAAGTATTACAAAATCAAGAACAAGTAAACATCAACTCTGAACATGCCAAGCCTGACTATATCACCCAGAAATTCTAGTCAAGATGCATCTGTTTAGGCTTTAGCAATTCATATAAGTTAGTCATTGCTTAACCTTATAGACTATTCAACTGTAGTTTCCCCTCTCGTGTCATTAAATTTCATTAGGCCAAACTGAAATTACTTTTTGGAGGTGGGGTGGGGGTCCTGGAAAAGAAGGAAAAGACGGATACGAGTAGAAGGATGGCACATCTAAGACTAAAAGCCAAAAGATCTGGTATTCTTCTAGATTACCTGTTTCCTCTTTTGGTTATACTTAATTTGAGGATTCAAGGATTCTCTGTCCTCTACTCCCGTATTCCTTTTTCCATATAGGCCACAATTACTTCAACATTGAACAGGAAAAAGACATGAATGTTTATCCATCAGGCCAAAGACAATAAGCCCCTTAAGCAAAATAGTATTCTTTTATGGAGGAGCAAAAAAGGTATCTATAATGGATCTCTCATAAAAATTCTCAAACATTCAAGTAATACCTTGTAAATGTCAAGCTACACCACTATCTGAAGGGTAACTCCCTAATACTCGCAAAAAGGTTGCAAATTCCTGCAAGGGAAAAAAACAATTCTCGTTCAGTGTTCTCGACTATCCACTAGTGGATTCGGGTTTTTTCTTTTTAAACTATTATAAAATGAGGAGGAAGGGGAGGAGGAAATGGGAGAAGGGAATAGGAATACTCTATGGAAAATTGAACCCCCACCTACACAGGGCGGGTTTGGGTAGCCCGCAAGTGAGCTACCCTGAATCACCTTATATACACTTGTCTTCGACAACTCTTTTGAGTGGTATTACTTTGCTCCTTCCTGTATGATGACCAATAAATACTACAACATCAAGTATGTCTAAGAAATACCTTGAGATGTCCCAAAGCATTTTGAGCCCTTTGGTCAGCCATAGATGCTTCGAAATCCACATAGAAAAGGTAAGGGAAGTATCTGCATAAGCATGCCGCACACAATTAGGAAGTTCACAACAGCAATGCAATAACATTGTAACTAAATGTTCTTCTGATCATAAGATGGTACTAGCATTTAGAAACTGCAAAAGTAGAGGGAAGACTTGTATGATGCATACTTTGGAAACCCATCTGTACTATCATCAAGCACCCGCAAAGCCTGCTTTTGCAGCGGACGACTCTCAATCTGAGCCAAAATTTAAAGCAGAACAGCCAAAAAAAATTGAGTTAGTATATCTTACCTGTGGCCTGAGAAATAACAGAGTATTTTCAGCTGAGCTAAACTAACCTTAGTAAGATTGATATTTCGCATAGCAAAAACAGCAAGTGCCTTGAAAAGCACCCCAGGGCCTTCATCGAGCGAAAAGACCACACTTGTCTGTCACGATCAGTAGATAAGCACAATCCACAGAATTAGGTGAGTAACTTTGAAGAGAAAAAACATATGAATTCAGTTATACAGTATTTGCTCCACATTTGAAGAGTTGGTAAACTGCAGGACTAACCTTGAATGGTTTATCAGTACCAGGAATAATGGGTTCCCTAGCCAGCATAAGGAAGCGTGTGACATTATCAGAGTCATCCTAAAAGAAAGATACATCAGAGAACTGACTAATGAATAAAATGTTGTCGACAGCTAGATTGTTACTCCAGATCTCTGCATACCTGAATATCTTGTGCAAGCACGTTCAAACCATAGATCCTAGCTGCAGCCAAACTTGCAACTGCCCCTGCATCTTTTAGTTTTTGGAAAGCAATATACTGCAGAAATAATCACAGAAAACATATCACGATTCAAAAATCTCAAGATAGCTGGTTGAATCAATTATAATTTACCAGACCAATTACAGAATCTTCTAAAATCCAAAAGTGCAGAAGTTAGAATCTTGTCTCACCTTGGCTGCACCAGCAGTATCATCCACAGCTTCTCTGACCAACCCCAACTTTGTTAATGTGTTCTCACACTGTGCAAGAGCCTATGTACAACCAGGTTTTCGATAAATAAACATGTGTGTCAAGCATATAAACAATTAGGAAGCAAAAGAAACATGCCTGAGGATGGCTAAGAACTCTTTTCAGGTCTTCAATTTTGACGCCATTGTTAGCCATTAAACAGTGCCGAATTGCAAGTTTGACTTCTCCAACTATATGGAGACGGTGTCTCAGTAAAAGGTCATAATTCCTGTGAATACTCCCTCCTAAAGAGTTTTCTATTGGTAAAACTGCTCTATCAACAAGCCACCTTTCAACAGCCTATCAAACAAGAAAGGAAGGTGAAATCATGGTTTGATTTAATCTATATAGGTGCAAAAGAATGTGAAACTAGCTTCTGCTGCATCTAGAACTTACTGTTCAGAGTCTTTAATATTTTTGAGAATGGTAACATATTATATAATCGTAGCACAAAGGCTGTGCTAAGGCCATATATACATATATCAAAAAGAGCAAAAACCACGGCTATCTTCTATCTCCTACTACAGTGATCCTATGATATCTATCATTGAATCTACATCCTGTACAAAATCTTCCTTACACCAAAAGTGAAACAAAAATAAGCAGTTCATCTTGATCTTCTGTAAGGAGTTGCTGTGTCCTTCAAAACATCTACTATTAATGTTAAGAGTCTTTAATGACCTTACTCTTTAAGAAAATATAAATTAATGACACAAGCCAGCTTAAGAATCTTTAGTGACCTTAGTCTGGCAGGCCCCGGCTATTATGTCCTAACCGAATTAGTTTAATCGGACAAACTGAAACCACTACACAAGAAATTTCAATCCAACCTAAGGCTTGTAGTACAGATTTTGAGATTTGGTTATCTGTTTCGTTGTACAGCATTAAGAAGATCAGTTAAACCCGCTTGGCCTAACATACCTAAAGGAGAATTGGTACCATTCCTACAATTAAGAGCAAGCAGATAGTCGTTATGATCAGACAATTTATGGCAGTCAATTCTGAAAATGTTGGGATTACTGCCAGATTTTATACGCATACCTACATGCAATAGTCATTTCTATTACTTCTTACAAAACCCAACCGGTTTCCAGCTCAAAATAGATTATGCAAGCAAACATTATAAAATAATTGGCTGATATATGTTCCTCTCCTATTTTCAAAGAAAATAGCTTTCCTGAAGTTACCTCTAGATATTTATAGAAGACACCAATACAGGGTCCTTGATCTAACCCAAGCCCCAACATGGTGGTTTTCGAAAAGCATAAAGAAAGGCAGAGATAGACAAAATCAAAGGAAAAAGTATGGGACGAGCTAGATTATAGAGACATATTATGAACATAAGGGCCTCTTATGAAGTCTTTGGGTGAGCATAGGAAAGCTACAAGAGGATGTAACAGCATTTTTCACATAACAATTCAAGCCAATAAGCTACTTCCAGCATCTTCCAGTATCTCTCAGCTTGGGCAGCTTGTTGATAAATACTTGAAATTTCTTATACAGGTAGACTCATGTTTGACTAACTGATTTCTTCATATCCATATTGAAGAAAATGCAATATTTGAACTATTGGCAACCAGTATGAAAAAAGGAAAAAAGGTTCATCTTTTTTACTGATTAAAAAGAAAAAGAGGTTCCATAATCCCTAACCAAGCCAAAGATTAAGGATACCAGCAAGTTATTGTTGAAGTTAAAGTGGGTCAACATTTCAACACATGGTGCAATAATTTAAACTTTTTTGGTTAATATAGCTAGAATTCAAACATTCATGACATGGAAAATCATAGTAACCACGTCTTATGCTAGGAGCAGAGAAGTCATGAGTTTCCTTCAACATGTTAAATTGATATTAAGTTATCCCTTAGATTGGAATAAGAGTCAACACAAGTAGCAGGATTTGAAAGCATGTAATAATAATATGGAGTAATATTGACAATTTCTTAAGTTCTTTTTTTATTTAAGGATATTCAACAACTATCTCAACTAGCTTTCTATTATGTTAGCCTCTGTCTGTGGTACTTGCACCCTTGATAGGGTGTGACCATTCTAATATTATCCAATTTTGTGGCCACTTGCCACACATCCAATACAACACTTTGCATTTCTATGACATTATATGCAGGGTTTAGAGGCAAATATTCACTCCTATGTGACATTGCTTGTCTGACAAATCACATCTGCTCTACAGAAATTGTTTATTAATTAGTTAGATATCTTCCTATCAAATAATACCTCATAGCACCCCACTTCAACCATTCTATTTTAATTCTAGAACTGATATAATTAGCACTAGGTTTTTACTTTATCTTTGAAAAATAAATACTCATTAAACAACACAAAGTAACCAATGATGGATAAGTTTACAACCATGGTTAACAGTCATCCGCTCCTACACACAAAGAAATGCATAATTCATTGAGGAAAACAAACTGTTGCCCAAATTGAGTGGAAACCAAAGAAAAACTCACTTCAAAAGCAGTATCAAATTGTTCGCAGGGAACTGCTTCACAGTTTGGATATGCTTTCTCTGCTGCTGATTCACTGTAAGCACCACGCACTCCCTGAAAGATCAATACATAACTAATCAGGAACGTCCAAAGGCAACCTGATTAGCAGAGGCATATCAAAGAATTTGAAACTAGTGGGTGCATAGTCTAATACATATACATCTCTAAAACTGTTGGTAAATTTCTATAGGATTTAAGTTAACATCATCGCTGAACTTTAACATGTGATAGCAGGTTAGTTAACATTTTTACCAGGTTACAAATTAATGCTTATCAAGAGATTTACCTATAATTACCTAATAATTGACCTGATTGTGTAATTTTTTTTACATGGACGGTATATAGCACTTAAACTCATTTCAATATACTTATAAAAACATTTCTAAAAAAATTGAAAAAAGATTATATATACATATAAAATCCATAACCTGATAAGCAACCCGAAGACGAGACCCTTCAGATGCCATATTGCTCAAATCAGCCGATGTTAATGGCCCTAAAATTCATCAATTTCAACATAAAAAATCAATACAATTACATTATCAATTAAAACCCTAATTTTATCGAGATTGATCAATTTTAAAAACTGTAACCTACTTGGAAGGGGATTAGGTGAATCCTTAGCATTGTATTCATAAGGATGTTCATCATTGACTTTATTAAGCTCAATTGCTTGACCTTTCTTAATTTCTCCTCCGAATGGGCTGTTGCTTTGGTCGCCGGCACCGTCGGCGCAGGCGTAGATCGAGAGACAACGACGTCGTTTAGGTAACGGAGTGAAGGAGGTGTGAATGAGGGATGAGAGATTTGAGGTGGTTGTTTCGGGAGGGGGGAGGGAGATTTTTGGTGACCTAATGATGGTGGCAGCCATGGTGGTTGTTCACTGTGTGTGTGTGTGTGTTTTGTTGCATGAGCGAGATAACCGAGAGCGGGAGAAGAGATGGTGTCAGTGTCACTGTTGATTTGGAACTGTTATTTTTTGTTTGCTAATTTGGGCATAGGCATTCTAAAGTTGTACTGCTTAGGAATTACTTAGCACGTCGTCACTTCTTCAGGCAGAATTGTGTTAAAAATTTTAGTTTAAAATTTTAAAATAAAATAAATATTGGTCAATCTCTAAATAGTATTTTTAAAAATGGCTATATATACACTTACCCAAAAGTAGAGATTCATAACATTATTACTAGAGCAACATCTCTTTCTATTTTCCCCGCCCTTGCTTGATATAATAAAAAAAAGTTTGACTTCTTGAAACTTTTAATTAGTCGAATCCAAATATGAATAAAAAAGTGTCCTTCAAATTACATGATAAAAATTTTGTACTATTTCATGATGCAATCATTTTTGGAACAAATATTTGCTCTTGCTTTAGGTATACTGCTTTAATAAGTTTGACATTCAAAATGAAGTGCACTTCCAACATTAGAGAGAAGCATTAAAAAGTCTATACAAGATAAGAAATCTAATCCTTCACTCACTCGAACAAAATCTATTGGCGAAGTGCATAAATAGCCATTCTTAAGGATGCTATTTAAGGAATAGTCAATACTTATTTACACCTGAAACTTTGAGCTAAAAATCATAATTTCATGACAATACTTGACGTTTTTGTCCGAAAAATTGATCTGGAAAATTAAAATTTATGATGTATTGGCTAATTCCTAAATAATACCCTTTTAGAGTGGCTACTTAGTGTGTCATATCTACAACATCTACTAAGGCCTGATCTTAAATGTTTTAGCTGGATCTAGTCCTATAAACCTTGTATTTGGTAAAAATGGTAGGTCCAATCCATGTCTGAAAACTGGATTCTGTTTTCATTTTGAAGAAGGTGAAAATATACAACCCAGAAGAAAACACCTACTCCTTCTAGCGGGCCAAAATGATTAGTTTTTGTTTCTGGCCTACTATTTCCAGTCTTCATTGACAGCCCAATTTGCTGAATGCTTTCATAGATTCCATTCTCTTCCATTGAAGCTAATCTTAGCATTTTGTTGAAAGTTGTGTGTTTTGACTAGTTTCTGATACAAATGATTTGAAGAATATTTACGTTTATTTTAGTGAAAACCAACACCTTATTTTTTCTTCATCTTGCTCTTTCTTATTATTAAATAATCTTATTTTATCATTTAGCTTACTTTTTTATATAATAATTCTACCCCGTACCATACTTTTTTTTTGTAATATTACAAGTTTATTTTTCATGTTATTTGTGCATGACATCATAAAACGACGGCAAACAATACAATCTATCCAAATATTATATACATTAAAACAATACAATACAATATAATACGATACGATACGATACATTATGAAACGATAAATAACAACCATCCAAACAAACCGTTTGTTTGGCTAATTATCATTTGCCACATGCTTTGTACTGTTGAATGGAAATATTAAATCCCTACGTCAAATATAGTAGAATCATCCATATTTTTTGTCGTGTAACTATTTTACCACTTGCTAGAACTCAAGAGAAAGTGTGTAGTTGTACATTCCAGTGCAGAACTAATTAATGAATATCAAGAACAGAACCAATGTCAAGTGATGTAGAATCCTTTTGAGAAAAAATGTGAACAACCAAGAATCAGAAGGAAGAAAATAGAATATAACAATACAACAAATTAAAACTGATGCCAATTTGAGTTACAAACCAAACAGAATAAGGCAAAGACAGCCAAACGCCAACCACCTCTTGACCTCAATGACATAAGCTCATTTCTCTTCTGTTCTTTGATTTATATCTATACGACGATGACATGAGTCGAACTTTAAAAAAAAAAAAAATTAATACAGCCGACTTTAATTTATTGGGGACTCATATATAGTTGTGTTATTGTTTATCTCCCGGTGGGTCCCTATCGCTAGATGACACTTGATTTTGTAATATAATTATCCCACATATGGGTGTTGTTACATTAACTACCGTGTGGACAAACCATAATTGCATTTTGTCTTTAACATAATTTGGATTTAACTATGTTGTTTACTTTAGTGTTGGAATGTTCACAATCAATACTGGATAAAACATGAAGTCCTTTTATTAATTCCCCTTGCCTCTCTTTTGCTTGAGGTCTTAAAATAATTAGTACTAGTACTTCTTTCTCGAAGTATACATGTACAAGATTCTGGCATTAAAATACGAAATTCAAGGATTACAGTCCGGAAGAATAGAACTTCTTTTGTAATATTTAGAAAATAAGTGATAAATTTAACTATAGTGTTAACATTGTCCACTTCCAATTAAACATTAACATCTACAAGCATATACTGTTTGGTGTTTGCAGGAAGGATTGTATCTTTTTAAGTATGAGTCTTATTTTTCTTAAGCTATTCCAATTTAGCGCAAATTCTTTACATTTAGGACAATTTCAAAAACTTTAATTGTCTAAGTTATTCCAAATTCAAACTAATTAAATAGCAAATTACAATGTTTGAAAGTTTTGAATTGAAAAAATTTCTGACTCTGCCACTACTACAAGCATTGTCCTGTGTACATGTCTCGCTTTGGAGGCGGACCCATATTTGGTGTAGAGGGACCTGATAACTTTGGCAAAGTTCTGAATATATATATGTGTATATATATTCAAAACGTCATATATTTCACTCAAAAGTTAGATGGGGGCATTGGTTGAGCAGTTCGCTCATGTGCTCCTCGCACCTTCAAATCCTAGTTCCGCATCTATCTGGCTTAATACAAGAATATGATAATCTTAAACAAATCAACCTGAGTCTAAGAAGATAATGCAATGATATATTACTATTGTTAGGTTTCATGAATGGGTGTGGATGAGAAATGGAAGAGGTACCTTTTGAATTGTATCTCTTCATCTCACCCTTTCATTGTCTATAAATATAGAGGCTTAGTCTCAATTTTCAAACATGAAAAATCTCAAAACTTCTCCCCTATTTTCTATATTTTTTGTATTGTTTATTGATGGTAGGCTATAATCCTGTATTTTAGTCGCTTATTGTACTCTAATTTACTGCACTTTAATTGAGTTGGAGCATTAATCACTAACATTTTATACTAATTGTGTATTTTATATCTTGTAGGATGATTCTGATCTATGTAGATGTTGTGAAATGAATTCATATTATTTTGGAGCTTTGAAGTCTAAGTAAAAGCCCAAGGATTAAGTTGGGATCGTGTTCAGAGATCAACAGATTATAGTGGACTTGAAGAACGAAACGAAGAGTCGAGCAGGCATACTGCACATTGTCCAGTAAAATACACATAACTTTTAGCTCAGAATCCGTTTGCGCTCCACAATATATCGTTGGAAAGCTATTTAAAAGAGTTACAACTTTCATGTTTTACACTTTTCTAAATTCCCAACTGATACCACCCAAGTGAGCGACCAAGTGTGCAATCACGCATTGGGCGTGCACTTGGGGCAGAACGGTGTGCAAAATGAGCAACCAAGTGCGCGAGCAAGTCCCTAGGTGTGCGACCGCGCATGTACTGTCCGGGAAGAGTCCTATTTTGCTAAGAAAAGGGTAGTTTCTTCCGTTTTTATTTTGGGGGCGGATTAAATACCCCAAGGAACCACTTTTGACATACCTTAGACCTAAGGAAGCTAAGGAGAAAAGGGAGAAGCAAGAGCACAAGGATTTCATCCTTCCTTCCTCACTCAAGATCCGGGTTTGGATTGTATTTATATTTTTCTATACTTTTATTTTATTTGTGAAGAACTTCTCCGTGTCTATGGAGTAGAACCTTTTGGATTTTGATGGATTTGGTGTATTGATGGTTGTTTGTGGATTATAACTCTATTTATATGTATTTGAATCGTTTTGGGAAGATTAAATTATTGCATCTATGTTCACTTGTTCTTGTAATCGAGAGAGGCATAACTTGTGATATATTTACACTATATTGTTGGTTGAGTTCATAGATTCTTCTAAGTAATCAAAAGAGGCTAGTTGAATCCTTGATTAAACATAGTTAGGAGGATAATCGAAAGAGGTTCTTCTAAAGACCAATCCATTACGAATTCTTGCATATCTTCACCGAGTTTAAATTAGTTCATATTGTGAGGTTGAGACTTAATCGAAAAATGAGTTTCTACTAAATAATTGTACTGATAATTAAGTGAATTCGAGAGACTCACTTGAACATTAGAAGTGAATTATCTAGAGTTAGATCCCGAACATTTATCTTGCACCTATCCCATCAACCCATATTTTCTCCCATTGATAACTTACTTGCTTACCTTTATTGTGATTGTTATTAGTCAATAGCTTTAGATTCTTAGTTATTTGTAGTTAGAATTCATATATATCTCCATTGTTGATCCTCCTGGATAATAATCTAGCTAAAAACTACGATAATACTGTTTAAATCCAATTCCTATGGACACTATTATACTATACTATCTTTGACTAGCGAGCACAATTTAAGTGTGTATTTTACGCTCGTCAAATTTTGGAGTTGTTGCCAGGGATTGAAAATCAATAGTGTTTGAAGTAGTTTGTAGTGCTAATTCAGGAATTAGCTTTTAATTTTTATTTTTTTATTTTTAGTTTTGTTATGTTAACTTATATTCAAGATTTCTTTTGTTGAAGAAATCTTGAAGAGCATATTCTTGTTATTGAACTCTAAATGATGTGAGAGAGCCACCTCAAGCGTCGAATGTTAGTTTAGAAGAGCTTATGTAGAAGTTCATAAATAAGGTGGAAGAGAGATTTACACACGATGATGAATCCACTAACAACCTAACAATGCAAGTGAATCAATTAGTGAATAGACTTAGCTCGTTTCATTGTGATGGTAAATATATGGAAGAGATATCGCGTGAAAATGAGCCTACCCGAGATGATGAACATATACATAGAGAGTTTTCCACTCTGCAAGAGGACTCTGTTTCAACTGAAATGATTGAAAATGAGGTTTTGGTTTATTATGAACCAATACAAGAAGAGTTCAAACCCCCATCCACCTATCCATAATTATAACTTTTAGTAGAAGAGAATGAGGAACAAATGGTCTTGGACTTACCAAAAGAGTACTCACATGACCTTACTTCTTCATTTTCTTATTCTAACCTTGATCATGAGGATTTTATTTTTGGGGATTTATAGGAATATGCAGGGATTGATCTTGTAGATGAATACAAAAACAAGTTGAGGATAATTCTACAGGAATAATCCACCTCTCAAAATGAGGCCAAGAAAAAAAGAAAGAGCGGGTCTTTCAAAAATCCCTAAAGGACTTTGGCCTGATGAGTTCCATAAAGAATCACGAGGAGCGAAATCGTAAAATGCATTCAGAATTAGGGATGGAGTTCACAAGTTCTCGAAAACGAAAAAAGTTCAGGGGAGTCTTCTTTACCTCTTGCTTTTTATTTGTGTGTCATGGGGACATGCCACAA
The DNA here is from genome assembly GCF_000390325.3 of Nicotiana tomentosiformis. Taxonomy (NCBI): domain Eukaryota; kingdom Viridiplantae; phylum Streptophyta; class Magnoliopsida; order Solanales; family Solanaceae; genus Nicotiana; species Nicotiana tomentosiformis. Next base: position 113,420,806 of record NC_090822.1, on the reverse strand, counting down.
TTTAAAGTGTGGGGTGAGGATGTAAATATGTAATTAACTATTGTATTCGTTTCTTGTGTGTGTTTTCGTTTCTTTTGATTGAAATTTTTAAAGTCGAAAAAAAATTATATTTTCTTTAGATTGTATAATAATTCCCCCTTGGTTTTTCTTTGTGCCGCGGTTATTTTCCAAGAGTTTTATTTGAACCGGGTGTAGTTAGTTTTATTTTTTTTAAGAGTAGGAGATCTTGTGTTGTGATTCTAAATGAAAGCAATATCTCTTGACTTTAGTATGCCTTGAGAATAGTAAGTGCTTTAGTTGTGACGCTTAGGCTCATTTTTTACTCTTGAATAAGCACTTTAAATTGTATGATCTTAACTTTGCTTAACTACTTTTATTAGAGTATATTGATGAGTCCGATCCTAAGTGAGTTATGCGCCATGTGTGTGTGTGAGACTTTGTTTATTTTGTACAGTGCAATTGATGTCTAGAACTTGCCCCGTGTGTTTGCAAAGGGAAATAATAGATTTGTTCAGTCTTGGAAGTGATATAGGTTTTTTTTTTTGTTGAACCAGCTATATATGTTACTCGCCAAACGGTTATGTATCGTAGTTAACCCCGTTGAGCCTGTAATCTCGTTTCTTTGGTAACCATATTACAAGCTGATCTCGTCCAAGTCACACCTCTATTCGGGGTTGTGAAACGGTCGATTGCAATAATAATACCCAACAAGGAGTCGGGATCGAATCCACAGGGAGCTTAGATGGGATTGGTGGTATATATTTGGATAAAGCACGTGAAGTATCTTGGTTGCAATTCCACAAATATGGTTTTATTTTTACTTCTAAAATTACATTAAGGATTGCAATTCTAAAGATATAAAACTAGAGAATATTATTTCTGGATGGTTTTCAAATATATAAAAAGTCCTAGGGGTATGAGCTTCACCTAGGTATTTGCCTAACGGGTTGTAAACTTTAAAACTTGTTTTGTTGGTCGGGGTGTATTATAACAATCAAAACTCAAATACCCACTCAATACCTCTCGATAAGAGAGTGATTTTGCCCAATTTGACTTTTTCAAGCCCAAATGGGTATTGAACAAAACAGTTGATAAAATGCTCAAGTCAGATTTTACTATCTCTAGGTTCAACCCTTTAATTGGGACTATCAATCTCTTGATTTTATCTCAAATTCTTGTTAGCCAAGTTTTTCTAGACCAAGTCTCTCTTTCTCAAGTAGAGACCAAGTCAAATAGGCATAAATTAATGCTTGCAACCATTAATTCTACAATTAAAAGCAAGAACAAGGCTAAATAATAAATACCCAATCATAAACAAGTCATAAATCAAATACCCATTAGGTTCACACACTAGGGTTGGGTCACAACCCTAGTTAGAAATCTAGTTACTCATAATGGGTATAGAGGAAGATAGAGAAGAAAAGATGATAAAGCTCATATTGCAAGATTAAAAGATAAAAATTCAGTGTTAAATCACTAAAGCTAGCTAAAGTTGCCTAAAGGGGTAAAGAAAAACGGCTACAGTACTTCCAATACTCCTGTAGATAAGCATATTTCATCAGTTTTCAGGAATAAAATTAGACACTTTTGGACTAGAACGAAAGCTAAAAGGCGCTAATAAGTAGTCAAAATTTCCACTTATCAATTCCCCCTAACTTAAGCTTTTGTTTATCCTTAAGCAAACAAGGTAATTCCCACTCATCCGAGGAGAATCAAACACTCATCAATTGGGACCAACAATTAGGGGTAGGCGTCGGTCAGTTCAGTCGGTTATTATGAAAGTACAGTTTGATTTATCGGTTTTATAATATTAATAACCAAATCAAACCAAAGTATTTACGGTTCGGTGCGATTTTTTCAAGGTCCGGTTCGGTTATTTTCGGTTTAGTTTTTCGGTTATTAACGGTTCAAGATTTTTATATACGATGTAGACTACGGATCTTTAGGTCGGCCTCGGGCTAGTAGTTAATATAGATAGACATGTGCCATTGAAAGATTTCAGAATAAAATTTCCCTCGTCCATCCATTTTTAACAAACAAGGCAGCGTTTCAATAAAGGATTTAACAATTTGAGACAACTAAAAGACCAATTGTTAACTACCTGTGCATAAGATATTTAAGTCAACACTAGCTTAGTAGCTTTATACAAATAGAAAATAATGTGCATTTGCATATCTCTTCCAGCAAATGCAACTTCCCAACTCAAAGAAACCAAATTCATCAAATAGGCTGTATAAACTATTACTACTGATACGATCAATAATTCCAGATTGACACGTTTAACTTGGAGGGCTTCATGTTAGACATTAAGAGCTTGGAGTGCTTCTGAAACTGAAAAGGAACTCAGAAGAAGAAGGTAAGTAGTAAGTACTAACGTGAGGAAGAAGGCGTCACAGCAGATAACATCGGACGTCGGCAACACTGCAGCAGTCGCACATAGGACTAGAGGAGGAACCCTAATTTCTGATTTCTAAGGAAGGGAATAACTAGGAAGTGGGAAGTAAGGTAAGTCACTAAGTCTTAGGTTAGGCTTCAGATGGGTTTGGGTAAATTTGGTGGGCTTCAGAATTCATATGGGTATTGGGCTTCAGATGGGTAATAAGTTTTGGACTCATACCCAAAATGTTACTCCCCGTAAGTTTAATAACATTGATACCGTTAGTTATTAAGTTAATGTGGTATTTTCTTTTAAGTGGAGTATTTTAGTAAAAGTTTTATAAGTATAATTTTGGATAGTTACCATTATTACTATTTTCGAATATGATAAATTATACACATAATATGAGAAAGTTTATGAGATTTTCTTTATTGTAAATATAGAAATTATTTTCTCACGAGAAAAGAAGGTTATCTTTTTACCATTTTAAGAATTAAGCGTACAAAAAGTTTTCTCTTTGTATGAGATTAGAAAAATTAGAAGTTTAGAAATATATATATATATATTAATTGAAATTGATTTAGAAATATATATATATATATATATATATATATATATATATATATATATATATATATATATATATATATATATATATATATATATATATATATATATATATTTATACGGATATTTTAATAAAATAATAGTATATGTATTGATTTTATATGGTACCACATGACCACGATAGTAGGGTATATATAAAGTGTGTTAAAAGTGGATAGTATTTTAAGTAATTTGAGATAGTTCTTAATTATGTGGGTAATTGATTAATTATTGATAATGTGACATTACCTAGTTAATTATTAATCAGTGGTTACTTAAGGTCTTTTGTATAAAGACCAAAATGTCACGTGGCACCCACATGGAGATACATATGATGACTCTTGAGAGAAAAGGTGGCAGAAAGTTGCATTCAACATGCATAATTTGCATCTTGAAGATTGAAGTCTCAAAAGCTATTTTCGGGATGAGATGTTATGTTGATTTCTGTATTATTTCAAAGCTTATTACCTTGCAAATTTCTTCTTACAATTTAGTGCAAAGCCCCCATACAGCAATGCATCTACCTATATGCATAGCTTGACTCGCCCTTTGACATGGAGAAGAAAACTAAAGTTTCTGATTGTTGTTAGATAGAAGAAGACAAATGTTTCAGAATATCATACGAATTTTTTTCCTACTCTAGGTATGTTAAGGCTAATCCTTCTTTCTTTTGGCATGATCCAAGTAACGATACGTAAACGTAATGCTATTCCATAAGTGGTTCTACTCTTAGCAGTTAAGGATGTCTATGTTACTCATTTCCGTAAAATGATATTCAAACATGTCTAAGTATGTATCTAGTTCCCTATTGAGGTATTTGATAAAGATGTTAATGTCTCTAATCTAGTAATACATGCATCTTCATGCATATTCATTTACCACCGTGCTACGGACGGTCGGACAGTCATGCATTTACCACCGGGTTACGGCCGATCGGGCAGTTATCACCGATTGGGCAGTTATGTATCATTATTTACCACCGGTTGGGTAGTCATGCATATTCATTTACCACCGAGCTACGGCCGGTCGGGCAGTTATGCATTTACCACCGAGCTACGGTCGGTTGGGCAGTTACATATTTACCATCGAGTTACGGCTAGTCGGGCAGTCATACATTTACCACCGTGCTACGGCCGGTCGGGCAGTTACCACTGATTAGTTGGGCAGTCATGCATCATACGATATGGATAATAGTCTCAAAGAGAAGCATTGTATATATGTAAGTATAATAAGTATGCATATACGGTGGCACTTCAGAGATTCAGGTTGATTCTTATATGTCTTTCATTAATGTTGACTTACTGTTACATTTCGGTTCTACCTTACATACTCAGTACATTATTCGTACTGACGTCCTTTTGTTGGGGATGCTGCATTCATGCCTACAGGTATAGATAATCAGTTTGACGATCCCTCATAGTAGACGAGACTGGCATTCAGCAAAGGATCGGTAAGACTCCACCTTATTCGGAGTGCAGCCGAGTCTATGAGTCATCGTGTCAGAGTTTTTCTACAGACTTATGGGTAGGTCGGTACCCTATCCCATTTGATGTCAAATAATCCTAGAGGTTTTGTAGACAGAGGTTCATTTTGTACAGTATATTAGAGGCCTTGATGGCCCATATGTATTCATGTTTTAAGAACGATGGTTTATTGATACAGTGTTTCCCACTTATAGTTATACATTACGAGTTATTGCCATGTTGGCCCATGATAGTTGCAGAAGAAAACAAATAAGTTATAGAGTGGTTCGCTCGGGCCAGTACGACACCGGGTGCCAGCCACGCCTCCCCAGGTTTGGGGTGTGACACAAAATTTCAGTTTTTAACTGAAAACCGAAACACTAAAATCGTAAACCGCACCGAAAAACAGAAATTTAATAATTTAAAAATTACGCACCGACCGAATAACCGATTAAATCGAAATCAAAATTCATGGTTCGGCTGTTTTTTTCGGTCCGGTCGGTATTATGCCCACCCTTACCAATAATTACCCATAATACTTATGAATTATCAACAAGACAATGATATGAAGTTTTAAGCACAAATAGTTCTAATGTAACACTAGAGTATCAAGAGTTGACTTTGCTCATCAAGGAAGTTCGCACTTTCTTGTAGGTCATTATGGATCCCAAACTTCTCCTCCTCTACTCTCCGTTAGCATATCTCACTTAAGAATGTAGCACTTACTTGAATGATTTGTGAAAAGTTCGCTCATCTCTCTCAAAAGAATGTCATAAGTACGGCTCTAAGTACCATATGCTTCCCCTCATGTAAATCACCACTAATATACGTTCACTTAGCTTGAAATCACATAGGGCTTTTTCGGAATGTAATGAAGGCTTTTGGACTAAGGTAGGAAATGTTGGAATAGAACAGGTTCCTCTTTCCTTAAGCACTCCATTTTATCTTTTTGTCTCATGCTTTGCCGACACTTTGAGTCATTTTCTTTTTCCTTAGTGGAACTAGAGAGATTTAACATCACTCTTTCTTGGTCATGATATTCGTTTTCTCCTTCTTTGTTTTCTCCTTCTTTGTTTTCTCCATGCTTTGCATTTTTGCTTTTCTTTGAATCCCTACAACTCACCAACTTATTCACTTTCTTTTTGCATTTTGCCTTTCCTTTTCTTTAATTCTTTTCTCTTTTTGTACCTTGATACCACTTTTAAATTTCTCGTCTCTCCCCCAAACTTATGTTTTAGCCAATTGTTTCTCAAGAGTATTAAGGAAAGCTCGGGTGCTAAGAGAGGATCACTACAAAATGGGTAAAGGCTTGCAACATGGTTATCAAATGAAAAAAGCTTTAGGCTCAAAAGGGTTGACTAGGGATAACAACATTAGTGGGTCATGAAAAATTTCAAAACGGGTCAAGGAGAGCCTACAATCACTTCTCAAGCCAAGCAAAACTTAGAATTTTGCCTAGAAACACATTCAGGGCAAGTTCTAGACCATTCGCACGGGTACTTGGACTTGTAACAAAACATCTCACCTTTCACATAATTGGATTGTTCAAGAGAATAGAGTCGAGGGCCCACAACAACCATATTCGAGATTGGAAATCACTAATGGTTCAAATAAACCACTCAATGATTTCTTAAGTCAACACAAAAGTCAAAAGGTCACTAACCAGAGCTATTTGTTTTCAAGAACTTATTTTTAATCATAAGCATGTAGTTAAGTGTGTTGGTACCAAGTGAAGCATGCTTGACTTTTCTAGTTCGACTCAATTAGGCCCTCTTATTCATTATTACTACTGTTCTTACCTAAGCATCAAAAACGGACTCAATCCCTTAAGAAGGTTGTCACGCCATCCATCGTTGGGAAAGTCACCCGGTTCACACAAAAAATCACTTTTGGAAAGAACCGTGGCATTAAGAAAACCAAAGGCTTATTGATCACTTAAACATGAAAAGAAACTGCTCCTATTAAAGTAGATAAGAAGCTATTAGACTAAACATTGACTACTGTGAAAACAAAATAAAGAAGTTATGAAGTAAACTGCTGAAAGCATAAATGAATATACAAACTAAGAAAGGGAAAGAGAATATATACATCAATATAGAGAGAAGAATATGTACATAATGAAAGTAAAAATAAAAAGAGAACGCTATCAGTTATTACAGGCCAATGCCAAATGTCAAATCAAAATAGACTCCACCCCCATGAATAAAAATAAGCATTGTCCTCAATGCTTAACAAAATAAAAATAAGGAAGGGAAAGAGTAGGGAGGACTCCCTATGTGGTCTCAGTGTCCATAGCAGCATCACCTCCCTCAGGCTCCTCCAACTAGATCTCATCATCCTCTGCTCGGAGAGTAGCTGGGTTGGTGAATATCTGTAGCACCGCCTCAGCAGTGTGGGTAGCGCGGTCTGGCTCTTCAGACTGGCCAGCTAGTGCCACTAATGTTGCTGGGTATGCTGGTATTGATGGATTTATCTCCATCAGTAAGTCAAATGGAAGATCTCCAGCGGCTGCTATCTTGGTCACTTCTCGTCTCAATTTGTCAACTAATTTCCTCGAAGCCTGAGATTTCCTCATTTTCTTCACCTGCTTTCTAAGCTCCTCAATTGCTCCCCCATATGCCACCAAGGTGCTCATGATGGTATATTTTCTTCAAAGTTTTCTCCAGTGATAGAGGAATGTGGGGTGCTGAGGTAGAAGTCTCATCTGCAACAGTACTGGATAGGTCAGACAACTTTGCAGTAGGTGTCTGCATCCAGTTGTTGAGGCTCGCCAGTGTTTGGGAGACTCGCAGCACAGAGAGTGGATACGTAGAGGAGGAAGGCACTGATACTGATGGCCCTAAAGATGGAGGTGGAGGTATGGCAGTTGTATCGGTGGAAGGCTCGGTTGTTGTGGAAGGCATGGCTACTGTATCTTCAACTACCACCGACAACTCATAAGACTGGCCTACAGTAGTAGTCGACTTACCCTTGTTCTTCGGGTTCCTTGGGTCCTTTAGAGAGTACCAGGAAAAGGGCTGCTTAGCCCTAACCTTCGTATCAAAGCTCTTGGGCTCCACCTCCACATCATGAGATACTCCGTGATAGTGTTGGGATATGGATAGGAGCTTTCACCTTGCCTGATGACCAGAGACATGTTGGCTGACATGATGGCACCCACATTGATTAGGTACCCAACCATGATGGAATAAACTAGGACTGCCCGAGGGATTGGGAGATTGTTTTCATTCTGGCTTAGGTCTATGCGACTGCACACAAATGTTTGCCACCCTTTTGCTTCAAAGTTGAGGGTGTTCCACAGAATTGGAACCCCTGCTGTGATCCATGGTGGTGGTGGTCCTGGAGTTGCTAGTATCTCAGCTAGCCAAGGGCGAGCTGCATTACCCATTGCGAACTTCTCTAAATACTGCACCGACTCTATATCCTCGAGTCCCAAATAAGTGTTCAGGGTGGTCTGATCAAATCGTACTTTTAAGTTCCTCACCTTAGTCCCCTTCTTGATGTGCGCCACATTGGCGTAGAACTCCCGGACTAAGTGCTCCTTGGTATCCAATACGCTTTTCATGAACCATTTCCAGCCTTTTCTTTCCCGAAATTGCCTTAATACATTTGGGTTGTATCTATCCAGATCTTTCAGCACAAACTGCCGCTCAAGAGTGAGATATCTCTGCGGCCACCACTCTCGAAACCTATTGAATGCAGTTAGACTCACAAACCTATCTTCCTAAACTTCTTTCTTCTTTTTCCTCTCCAGGCCTGCAACTCTGGTATCACCCCCCGACCGCCATCCGGAATATCATCATCATCATCAACTGTGACTGGTGCGGTGGGGGCATGAGTAGATGAGGGATCCGAAGATTGACTGTTCCCTTCTGACCCCTCAGAAGTACTCTCAGAAGAGGTAGGCTCATCTTTCAATCGATATATGTCCTGGGGCCGCTGTGGCTGTGATTGCACAATATGCTTCCTTTGCACTGAGTCTCCCTCCGATGCTTACCTAGACGTGGCATATGAACTTGATTCGGAGGGCTCCGATTGTCCACCTCAGCCTATTGTTGCCTTTTTACTGATCACTTTTTGCATGGAGAATGATAGGGTACCCCTGCCTCAGCCTCGGGACGGTTCACCCCTCCCCTTGGATGTATCACCTCGTCCCTGTGATCTAACCATTGTCTGTAATACATAGCAATAGGAATCAGTTATAGTTCAAATCCAAAGTATCAGACAGTTGTAGACAAACAATATGCAGGTTGGGGGAAGTGCGGCCGCAGATAGGTTTGTGCGTACCGCACAATTTTGGAAGTGCGGTCGCACTGATGGTTTTGCGGTCCGCACAATTGGAGTGCGGTCGCACATTGAAACTTCAAAAATGACAACTCTCTGAAGACAGAGAATTGCTTGATCTGCGGCCGCTCACACTTTTCTGAGGCCGCGGTTGAATTTCTGCGGACCGCACAATTTTGAGTGCGGTGCGCACAATTAATGCATTCATTAGCCCTAGCCTAAAGATCTGCGGACCGCACAATTTCTTATGCGGCCGCACAATTTAAACACCGATGGCAGTGAACTTAGATTTTTTTTTCAATTTAGCATAATTTAGACAAGGTATTGGAAATTTAGACATGATACACAGTTTACCCATCCCCCAATTAGCAACTAGGAAGTTACCCACACAATTTTAAGCACACATGATGATGAATTTAACATTAGGCCTAAAAGTAACTACACTAACTATGAACAAAATTAAGAAAATTGAAAATTTTGAAGATAAATTGAACCTACTAGTGATGTAGTGATGCAAGGAAGAATCAAGGAAGATGAAATGAGTGTGAGATGCTTGAATCAATTTAAATGCACTATGTTGGCCTTTGTGTTAAGTGTTCAGAGTGTGTAAAGTTTGACTAGTAAGAGGGGGATGTTATTTATAGTTTGACCGACTAGGGCAAAAATACTAAGCTGAGTGCGGCCGCACAATTTTATGTACGGCCCGCACTCCTTACCTGTTACCAATTACCCTTTTTGACTATCTTCGGTCCGCACATTTTTGAGTTCGGCCGCAAATGTTGGTGCGGAACGCAAAATTCCTTGTGCGCCCTCAGATCGACCATTTCTCTGACATGCAGACTTTAGAGAGTTTGCAATTTCTGATCTCCAGTTGTGCAGCTGCACAAAGAATTATGTGGCCGCAGACTCCTTTCTGATGTGGCCTTCAAAATTGTGCGGCCCGCACAATAAATGTGCGGTCCACATATTTTTTCACACTTAGCCATTTTCACTTAGCACAGTTTCTGCAAAGCACACTCATTCCTGCAAAGCACACTCATTCCTGCAAGACATTTCAAAACCAGTTAGCACAAAATATGATCTATCTAAAACAAAGGAAAAAGAAAAATAAAAAGAAATATAGGTTACCTCCCAAGAAGAGCCTGATTTAACGTCGCGACACGATGCAGATTACTATCAATCACTTGAAGTGAATCACTGCCACGGCATGGCCATCATCAACTTTTCCAAGATAATGCTTCACCCGGTGACCAGTGACTCTAAACACTTCATCATTTTTATTCTTCAAGTCGAATGCACCAAAGGGTGTCACACTCACAACCTTAAACGGGCCACTCCATTTAGATTTCAACTTTCCCAGAAACATCCGTAACCGAGAATTGAACAATAACACAATATCACCTTCTTTAAACTCCTTGTTCTGAATGTACTTGTCATGGAGGTACTTCATCTTCTCCTTGTATAAGGAAGAGCTTGTATATGCATGGTACCGGAATTCATCTAGCTCATTCAATTTGGCCACCCTTAAGTTGGCGGCGACTTCCCATTCAAGATTTAGCTTCTTCAAAGCCCACATGGCCTTGTGCTCAAGTTCCACCGGAAGGTGACAAGCTTTCCCGAATACTAACCGGTATGGAGACATCCCAATCGGTGTTTTATAAGCCGTCCGATAAGCCCATAAAGCATCATCAAGTTTCTTTGACCAATCCATCCGGTTGGCATTCACTATTTTTGACAAAATACTCTTGATCTCCCGGTTGGAGACTTTCACTTGTCCGCTTGCTTGAGGGTGATAGGGGGTCTTGACTTTGTGAATGACACCATACCTTCTAAGCAAGGTATCAAAAGTTTTGTTGCAAAAATGCGACCCCCCATCGCTTATAATGGCCCGCGGAGTACCAAACCTTGTGAAGATGTTCTTTTTCAAAAATTCCACCACACTTCTATCTTCGTTGTTGGGTAGAGCAACGGCCTCAACCCATTTTGACACATAATCCACAACTACCAAAATATAGGTGTTCCCACAATAGCTTACAAACGGTCCTATGAAATCAATAACCCATACATCAAAAATGTCAATTTCCAAGATGGTGGTGAGGGGCATCTCAATTTTCTTTGAAATCCCACAGGCCCTTTGACATTTATCACAACGCTTGATTAGATCACTTCGTCCGTGTAGAGAGTAGGCCAATAGAATCTACAACTCAACAATTTGGCCGTCGTTCTTGCTCCCCATGGTGACCACCGTAGGGTGAAGAATGACAAGCCCCAAGAATTTCAACTTGTTCTTCCTCTGACACATATCTTCTAATCACGCTATCGGTACAAATCCGGAAGAGGTACGGTTCATCCCAGTAATAGTCTAGGAAATCCCGTTTGAGCTTCTTCCTTTGGTTTTAAGAGAACTCACCCGGTACAATACCACTCATAAGATAATTTGCTAAATCAGTGAACCATGGCATCTTGGTCATTGAAATGGCTAAGTTGCTCGTCGGGGAAGGAGTCATTGATTTTAAGTCCGCCTTGTGGCGTCCCTTTCTACTCCAAGCGAGACAAGTGGTCCGCCACTTGGTTTTCACTGCCTTTGTGGTCGTCCATATCGAACTCTTGCAGTAAAAGCACCCATCTCATTAACCGAGCCTTTGAATCTTTCTTGCTCATTAGGTACCAAAGTGACACATGATCCGTGTGGATAATCACCTTTGTACCCATCAAGTACGGGCGGAACTTCTCCATAGCAAAAACAATAGAAATGAGCTCTTTTTCGGTCACAATGTAATTGACTTGGGCATCATTCATGGTCTTACTAGCATAGTAAACTGGATGAAAGATTTTGTTGACATGTTGCCCCAAAACTGCTCCAACCGCCACATCACTAGCGTCACACATGAGCTCAAAAGGCAAGCTCCAATTCGGGGTGGTGATAAAATGAGTAGTTATTAATTTGAACTTGAGAAATTCAAATGCCTTCATGCAATCCTCATTGAAATAGAATTTGGCATATTTCTCCAAAAGCTTACACAAGGGGTTCAACACTTTGGAAAAATCCTTGATGAAACGCTGGTAGAATCCCGCATAACCCAAGAAACTCCTCACTCCCTTCACAGATGTTGGAGGTGAAAGTTTAGAAATCACCTATATTTCGCCTTTTCGACCTCAATGCCATTCTTTGAAATTTTGTGGCCAAGGACATTGCCTTCCTCAACCATTAAATGATATTTCTCCCAATTCAACACCAAGTTCGTCTTTTCACATCTTGCCAAGCCCTTATCCAAAATTTTCAAGTAATCATCAAAAGAATTCCCGACCACCGAAAAGTAATCCATGAAGACTTCAAGAAAATCCTCCACCATGTCCGTGAAGATATCCATCATACACCTTTGAAAAGTCACTGATGCATTGCATAACCCAAATGGCATCCGCGAGAATGCGAAAGTACCATAAGGACATGTGAAAATAGTCTTCTCTTGATCCTCCGGAGCAATAAGAATTTGATTGTAGCCGGAATACCCATCAAGAAAATAATAGAAAGCATGGCCAGCCAACCTATCAAGCATTTGATATGGGAAGAGAAGTGGGAAATGATCCTTCATTATGACTTTGTTAAGCTTGCGACAGTCCATACACACTCTCTACCCAGTCCCATTTTTGTAGGAATCAACTCGTTCTTGTCATTGGTAACCACCATCATGTCCCCTTTATTTGGGACACATTGCACCGGAGAGGTCCACGAACTATCGGAAATGGGGTAAACAACCCCGGCATCCAGCCGCATTATGATCTCCTTTTTGACCACCTCTTGCATTGCATCATTGAGTCTCCTTTGATGTTCAATAGAGGATTTGGCATCTTCATCTAAATTAATCTTGTGCATGCAAAATGCGGGGTTTATTCCCTGAATATCCGCCAAAGTCCACCCAATAGCTTTCTTCCTCTTTTGTAGCACCTCCAATATGGAGTCTACCTGCACGTTAGTCAAACAAGAGGAGAGAATAATCGATAAAGTAGAACAAGGGCCAAGGAATTTATACCTGAGATGTTGAGGCAATGGATTTAACTCCAAAGTGGGAGGCTCCTCGATTGAGGGCTTTGTTGGAGGAGTCTTCCGATTTTTAAGATCCAAGGACAATTTATGGGGTTCATAAGTGTACGTCCCCATTCCTTGCAATGAGTTCAGGCATTCCACATAGCCACCCGTCTCATCATTATCAAGGTAAGCAAAACGGCCTCCAAAGTATCATCAGCATTCATCGTGGCACTAGTATCATCAATAATCACATCGGTCACCAAGTCCACAAACGAACACACTTCATTGCTATTCGGTTGCTTTATAGATTTGCAAACATGGAAAACCATATTTTCATCACCCCACTCGGAAAGTGAGTTCAACGGCTTTCACATCAACAAGAGCCTTCCCCGTAGCAAGGAAAGGTCTACCCAGAATAATCGGCACCTCATAGTCCACTTCACAATCAAGAATCACAAAATCCACCGGGAGAATGAATTTATCAACACGAACCAACACATAATCAATTATACCCAACGGTCTCTTCATGGTACAATCCGCCATTTATAATCTCATAGATGTGGGTCTTGATTGCCTAATTCCCAAAGTCTTGAAAATCGAATAGGGCATCAAATTGATACTTGCCCTAAGGTCACAAAGAGCTTTAGCAAAGTTGGCACTTCCAATGGTACAAGAGATTGTGGAAGCGCTGAGATCTTCTAATTTAGGAGCCATTGAGTGCATACTTACACTCACTTGATGAGACATCTTTATAGTTTCACAATTCATCGATCGCTTCTTTGTCATCAAGTCCTTCATGAAATTTGCATAACCAGGCATTTTCTCCAAAGTCTCAACCAATGACACATTAATAGATAGACTTTCCATCATGTCAATGAACTTTTTCAATTGATTCTCGCCATTTTGCTTGGCAAGCCTTTGAGTATATGGAGGAGGAGGCCTTGGCATTGGTGCCTTAGCCTTTAGCACTACCGGTTCCAGTGTATCAACAATGTGCTCCCTGGACGGGTTTACTTCCTCTTGAGTTTCCTCCACACTGTCATCAATATCCATTCTTACTTCATCATTTGTTTTCACCATATTGTTTGGGATGCCATCTTCTTGTACTACTTGCTCATCATCCATAATTTTCCTTTGACTTGAGGTGTGTGCATCCCCACCTTTTCCACTCCTTGTAGTCACGGCCATGGCATGTCCCTTAATGTTCCCACCCTTTGGGTTCACCATTGTGTCACTTGGTAGTGCCCCCTTAGGATGAGTGTTTAAAGCTTGCGAGATTTGCCCCAATTGAACTTTCAAATTGCGAATTGAAGTGTTGTGAGAGGCTAGTTGGGCATCAGAGTCCGTATTCTTCTCCATCATTTGTTTGAACATGTTCTCAATTCGTCCCATCTCACTATTAGAAGATCTTGGACCATTGGAAGGATAAGGAGGCAGGTTGCTCGGTTGTTGATACATCGGGGGCCTTTGAGAACCCGACCCCCTATTTCCTTGGTTATTGTTCCATCCCCCATGGTTGTTGCCTCCCCAATATCCTTAACTATTGCCACTCCAATTGCCTTGGTTATTCTGACCATTCCAATTTCCTTGATTGTTTTAATTGTTCCAATTCCCTTGGTTATTACCACCATTCCAATTACCTTGGTTACTAGAATTCCAATTCCTTTGATTACCATGTGGTTGCCATTGTTATTGATTTGGGCCTTGATAGTTGTTTCTTTGCCCTTGAAAATTGTTAACATATTGTACTTCCTCCTCTTGTTCATTGTAAGATTCATCTTGATCAAACACATTATCTTCTTACACATAATGTTCCGTTTGGTTTTGCACTTGAGGACCCTTTTTCCTTCTCTTGTTTACTATCATATTAACTCCCTCCCTTGCATTGACTTGCTTAGGACCTTGCACTTGTTGAAGTTGAGCCTTAGCTAATTGATTCAGTGTGGTGGTCAACTCGGCAATTGCTTGCCCATGATCATGCAACTCTTTATGTAGGTGAATCACGTTTGTATCACCTTGAGGAACATTTGCTCTACTTTGCTATGCCGATGAAGTATCCGCCATTTCATCTAGGATCTCACAAGCTTCCGCATATGGCGTTGTCATGAAATTTGCACCGGCAAGTTGGTTGACCACGCATTTATTGGTAGTATTAATTTCTCTGTAGAAAGTTTGTTAAATCATAGCCTCCGTCATGTCATTGTTTGGGCATTCTTTCACCATAATTCGGTACCTCTCCCATATTTCATGCAATGACTCATTGGGTTCTTGTTTGAATGCTAGAATCTCGTCTCTAAGAGTAGCCATATGCACGGGAGAAAAGAACTTGGAAATAAATTTCTCCGCCAATTCATCCCATGTATGGAAGGAATGGTTTGGCAACCTTTCTAACCAATCCAAGGCTTTTCCCTATAGAGAGAAAGGAAATAGCCCAACCTTAAAGTATCCTCAGAGACGTTTGTCTGTTTACTCCCCCAGCAAGTGTCGACAAACCATTTCAAGTGTTTGTACGCATTTTGATTCGGAGCCCCGGTGAAGAATCCCCGGTTCTCTAGCAACGTGAGCATAATATTTGTGACTTAAAAGTTGCTCGCCTTAATGCAAGGCGGGACTATGGCACTTGCATACCCTTCATTCGGCAACACCCGGTGTGGAGACGCTCTTGGTGGAGGTGGGAATGGAACGAGAATATTGTCTTGAGGCGGTCGGCCACGTCTATTTGCTTGAGGTTCAGGAGGAACCTCTTTAACTTGGTCATCTTCCACATCCATATCCCCCAAAGGCATGTTTTCGAGAGTATCATTGTTGTTGAGAGCCATTGTTTCGCCTACAATTGTTTCACCAAAAAGGTTAGTAACTCAGAAGGAAAAGAAGATAATTCACACACAAAACCAAATATATAGCTAAATCCGTTTTTATGCTTCCCGGCAACGGTGCCAAAAATTGATCTCGTCCAAGTTACACCTCAATTCGGGGTTGTAAAACGGTCGATTGTAATAATAATACCCAATAAGTAGTCGGGATCGAATCCACAGGGAACTTCGATGGGATTAGTGGTATATATTTGGATAAAGTACATGAAGTATCTTTGTTGCACTTCCACAAATATGGTTTTGTTTTTACTTCTAAAATTACGTTAAGGATTGTAATTCTAAAGATATAAAATTAGAGAATATTATTTTTGGATGGTTTTCAAATATATAAAAAGTCCTAGGGGTATGACCTTCACCTAGATGTTTGCCTAACGGGTTGTAAACTTTAAAACTTGTTTAGTTGGTCGGGGTGTATTATAGCAATCAACACTTAAATACCCCCTCAATACCTCTCGGTAAGAGAGTAATTTTGCCCAATTTAGATTTTTTAAGCCCAAATGGGTATTGAACAAAACAGTTGATAAAATGCTCTAGTCAGATTTTACTATCTCTAGGTTCAACCCTTTAATTGGGACAATCAATCTCTTGATTTTATCCCAAATTATTGTTAGCTAGGTTTTTCTAGACTGAGTCTCTCTTTCTCAAGTAAAGACCAAGTCAAATAGGCATAAACTAATATTTACAACCATTAATTCTACAATTAAAAGCAAGAATAAGGCTAAATAATAAACACCCAACCATAAACAAGTCATAAATCAAACACCCATTAGACTCAAACACTAGGGTTGGGTCACAACCCGAGTTAGAAATCTAGCTACTCATAATGAGTATAGAGGAAGATAGAGAAGAAAAGATGATAAAGCTCATATTGCAAGATTAAAAGATAAAAATCCAATGTTAAATCACCAAAGCAAGCGAAAGTTGCCTAAAGGGGTAAAGAAAAATGGCTACAGTACTTTCAATATTCAAAACTTGACCTAATTTCGTGAGAGTAGTGTATTTATATAAAACTGGAATTTTTGGACAAAATTGCCCTTTCGGAGGTTGTGCGGCCGCACAATTATATGTGCGGCCCACACTTCTCTTCAGATCTTGACAGGAGTTGATTCTGCGGCCGCACAATTCTGGATTGTGGTCACATCTCTCATGTTTTGCGGTCCGCATAATTCTGGGTGCGGCCGCACTAGGCTCTTCTACGGACCGCACATTTCTGGGTGCAGCCGCACTGGGCTCTTCTACGGACCGCACATTTCTTGAGTGCGGTCGCATAGTTGTTTCTGCGGCCTCACAATTATTGTGCGGTCCGTATTTCTTCTTGAGCTTGAAATGAAACTCTTTGAACTTTGGCTCTTACGTAGCTTCTGCGGCCGCACAATAATTGTGCGGTCCACATTTTGTACTGGGGCTCTGTTGATTTTTCTTCACATTCTGTGGTCGCAGATAAAAATCTACGGTCCACACTTGAGCTTTTGTGCCTGATTTTTGTCCTTGTTCAGATCACTCCTCCTTGAGTTGGATTTCATCATAGTGGCTCATTTTCCAATACTCCTGCATATAAGCATATTTCATCAGTTTTCGGGAATATAATTAGACACTTTTGGACTAGAACAAAAGCTAAAAGGCGCTAATAAGTAGTCAAAATTCTCACTTATCACAAGCCTTACCCTTTTATTTGAATTGATCATCTATTTGAACCATTTACCTCTCATGAGCACTTGAAATTGGTATGAACTTTGTAAAAGTTGAAGTGTGGAGTGGTTGGTTTGGCTTTTGACCGAAACTATTGAAATAAGGAGAAAGGTGCACTGTTGTGAAAAAGTATGAGCCGCTTGAATCGAAAAAGAAAATAAAAACAAAAATAGTTTATATTCATTGATAGTGGTAACTCTTGATGTATTTGTGTTTAGAGAAGTTGGGAGTTGATGTATATTGATGTAAAGGTGGAGTTATGGTTTGATATAAGTGTGGGGTTTTGAACGGTCAATTGTATGTATTAAAGTACTTAGGGAGGTGTAGGTATCTTACCCGTCCCGCAACCTACATACAACCAAATAAAGTCCTACGTGATCCTTGACTGAATAAGCTTAATTAGTATAGTACACTACGGGCAAGCTTATGGTACATCTTTTATTGCACATGAATGTTGTTCTGAGAGTGATCGAATTCTTCCTATCTTGAGTTCCTAATTGTTCTTAAACTTTATTGTTTGTGGAACTACTCTCTATTCTTGTATGAGGGCACTTGATTCATGAAGGAATGGTATTTGTCATTGACCTTTGTGTTAGAGTAAGTGAACAGATTGTGAAAAATACGTGGTACTGTTGAGTCAACTCTTGAGGCTAGGATGTTACACTATTGTGCTTAGTATATTTTAAATATTCTTGGTATGATGAGTTATGAGAGTTGTTTAAAAAGGTCATGTTTATGTGAAGTGTAATTTGATTGCTCGTGGACGAGCAATGGTTTAAGTGTGGGGTGTTGATGGTAGGCTATAATCCCGTATTTTAGTTGCTTATTACATTCTAATTTACTGCACTTTAATTGAGTTGGAGCTTTAACGCTAGTGTTTTGCACTAATTGTGTGTTTTATGCCTTGTAGGAGTGATTCCGGTCTATGTAGATGTTGTGGAATGAATTCATGCTATTTTAGAGCGTTGAAGTCTGAGTAAAAGACCAAGGATTAAGTTGGGATCGTGTTTGGGGATCAATGGATGATAGTGGACTTGAAGAACGAAACGAAGAATCGAGCAGGCATATTGTGCATTGTCTAGTAAAATGCATATAACTTTTAGCTCAGAAATTCATTTGCGCTCCATAATATATCGTTGGAAAGTTATTTAAAAGGGATACAACTTTCATGTTTTACACTTTCCCAAATTCCCAATTGCTACCACCAAGGTGCCGACCAAGTGCGCGATCGCGCATTGGACGCGCACTTGGGTCAGGACGATGTGCAAAATACGCGCCCATGTGCGCGACCGCGCATGTCCTGTCCGGGAAGAGTCCTATTTTGCTAAAAAAAGGTAGTTTCATCCGTTTTTATTTTGGGGGCAGATTAAATACCCCAAAACACCATTTTAGAACCACTTTTGACATACCTTAGACCTAAGAAAGTTAAGGAGAAGAGGGAGAAGCAAGAGCACAAGGATTTCATCTTTCATTCCTCACTCAAGATCCGAGTTTGGATTGTATTTATGCTTTCCTATACTTTTATTTCATTTGTGAAGAACTTCTCCATATATATGGAGTAGAACTTTTTGGGTTTTGATGATTGTTTGTGGATTATAACTCTATTTATATGTATTTGAATCATTTTGGGAAGATTAAATTGTTGCATCTATGTTCACTTGTTCTTATAATCGAGAGAGGCAAAACTTATGATATATTTGCACTATATTGTTGGTTGAGTTCATAGATTCTTCTAAGAATCGAAAGAGCCTAGTTGAATGCTTGATTAAACCTAGTTAGAAGGATAATCGAAAGAGGTTCTCCTAAAGACCAATCCATTATGAATTCTTGCATATCTTCACCAAGCTTAAATTGGTTTATATTGTGAGGTTGAGACTTAATCGAGAGAGGATTTTCTACTAAACAATTGTACTGATAATTAAGTGAATTCGAGAGACTCACTTGAACATTAAAAGTGAATTATCTAGAGTTAGATCCCGAACATTTATCTTGCACCTATCCTATCAACCCATATTTTCTCCAATTGATAACTTTCTTGTTTACCTTTGTTCTGATTGTCATTAGTCAATAGCTTTAGATTCTTAGTTATTTGTAGTTAGAATTTATATATATCTCCATTGTTGATCCTCTTGGATAGCAATCTAGCTACAGACTACGATAATACTATTTAAATCTAATCCCTGCGGACACGATATTATACTATACTATCTTTGACTAGCGAGCATAATTTAAGTGTGTATTTTGCGCTTGTCATTTTTTCAAATAAATAAAGTTTCAAGTGTGATTTGCTCCGCTGTTGAGTTCGCTGAATTTCTGTAATTTCGATTGTAGTATTACAGAATAATTTTTCCGTTTTATCCTGAGAGAAAGTAATCCATAACCTTGCACAACAATGAAGAAATTAAATTACTTAAAGATACACAAGAAACTTGTAGTCTCAGAATTATTTTTGTATTTTGTTTTATTGAACTAATGTTTAGTCGCTTCTCCGATTTTCTGATTCGAACAAAGATTACCGACAACTATTCCCAACTTGGATACAATTTGAACTCCAATTAGAAACTCAGACCTCGACGTTAACAAAAACGTTTTCAAACGGCTTGAGCCCAAAGCACAAGGCAAATCCTATGTTCGATTTCCTAATATATTTGATCAGAACCTTCTGCCTAATTATCTGAACATGAAATTCGCTTTACAGTGTTTGTTTATGTTTTCTCAAAGAGGATATTGGAATGCAAATGCAAATGCAAATGCAAATGCATGCAGATTCTTTTATTCGCTAATACTCTTTCTATACAGTTATTGTAAATTTCCATTTTGAGGCTCAGTTTTCTATACATTATAAACAGCACTCACCACATACTTTTGCTTTGTGTCAATAGTGTTTTATTTGAGTGATGGGAAATATTTGACCAGTCAACTAATTTGACTAAAGCATATTGACATATTCAGTTGTTCATCATCTACCATGGTCCCACTTTGTTCTATGGGCCCACCACTACAATTCGAGTGTTTTAAGATTAAAAAGAAACAAAGAATTAAGACGACCTGCCTGATGAAATATGCTTTGATGTTATGCGCAGGATCCAAAATACACATTGAATTTATCGTATGCTATTTTATCTTACATCTTTGTAAGTGGTAAATAAAAGTCAGATGGATGTTATGAAAATTCCCCTATGGCCTCATTTGGATTAGTTTTGTTTTATATGGCACACTTTCCTTTTTAGTTTCTCCCCCAAAAAAAATCATATTTTTATACTTATTACAACTCAAAAGTTTCATTTTATTCTTAGTGAGATGATTTATAACCATACCAATATTTAAGGCTTTGTTTAAATTATAAGTTTCAAAATTTTTTAATTCTTTCTTAAACTCCGCTCAAGTCAAACAATATCAAATAAATTGAGATTGAACGAAGCAATATAATTAAGGAAGAGAAAGAGGAAAGATGTGGCTAAGTATTAGTACTATCTTTAGTTTTTTTTTTTTTTGATTTCTCACTTAGTACGCAATATACGCATCGGAGCCGACTAATCCGAATCGATAGCAACCAGCAAAAAGTTCTATCAAATTTGATTTTCTAAGAAGAAAAGGGAAAGTTAAGAAAGAAGAAACTAAGGAAGCAGTCTTAAGGCAGAAGTAGAAGGACATTTGTCTAGGTAGAAGGACAGTTGATTTACGGCCACCCGCAACTAGCTTCTTTTTATGTGCGCGCCCCTCCTCGTACCATCACTTTGCCAATTCCATATTCGTCCCGTCGAATCTGGGATCGTAGTAATGGGTCACGTGAAACTTAGTTCGAGTGAGAGACCTGTGAATCGTGGCTAGTGAGCCACGAGAAACTTAGTTCGAGGGGGAGATTATTAGTTTGCGAACAAAGTCTCATATTAATAGCTGAAAAAATTAAGAGTCTACGTATAAAGTACAATTATTTCTTAATAGTTTGAGGCCTTTTGATTAAAACAGTACGGATTTTACCTAAAGCGAATAATATCATGCAGTTTTAACAATATTTTTGGGCCGTTTTAGCACATCAAGTTGAATGTCCTTCTCGGATTAGCCAATGGTTAATGTTATGATATAAACATGGAATCTGTCTAAGCTATGAGCCTATGAGTATGATGAGTACTATATTTGTATCAATCTTTTCTTGTAACACAAATTTCCCCACACCTACACAACAGCTAGCTAACAGTTAGCGCTGTGACGTAGCTAATATTATATGAAGGGACGTGGCAGTCATACAGAGTAAACTTTGTTTGTGAGTAAATGGGGAATGATGGAGATACAGAGTTATAATGAGTACACTATATATCATGATATACAAGTGACACACTCTCCATCTAAGCATTCCATCTTCACAAAGCTTTTTAAACCATTGATTATAAAGTTCACTAATCTGATTAATTCGAAATTTTCAAATACGACCATTAAAAGGTACGTAACACAATTCTAATAGATCTTTAATTTTAAAAGACAAAAACCTAAAATATCAGATCAAAAGTAAATGAATCCCAACTATCTCATTAAACATATATAGTGTAGTATAAAGCTTCATTTGGGGTGCTAAGGTGCCTAGATACACATTTCTCATACACCCCTAGTAATCACTACACCATTCTATTTCTACTCTTTTTGTCTCACTCCACAACGTACCACGACAAGTGGCGAAGACATAATTTCTGCAAAGGAATTTAAAAAAGAAAAACGTTAAAAATTAAAAGAGATTATGACCAATGAGAATAGAATCAATAACCTCACAAATGAGAATAGAATCAATAACCTCACAAAGACTTTGAAACCCCTTTGAATCGACTTAGCTACACTTTTCGACCATTTCAAAAGGATTTAAAATATAATATATAGAGATACAAAACGAATTATGCCTTATATGTGCAGTATAATTTTTCGACGAAAAGGTTCGGGTGAACCCCCTTCCGCCTCCCTAAATCCGCCCCTGACCACGACATGCACGGAGTTAGAGTATGGACTAGTACAAGTTTAGTCAAACTCTGTTTAAATTATTAATTTTAAAATCAATAACTTAAAACGTTTCAAATTGTGACTTCCGCCTCTAGAGCTAACCTCCCAATATCCCCCCACCCCACCCCCTTCCACTATTTTTCTATATAAATTAAGTAACCCGGTTTTTCAGAGAGGGGAAAGCCATAATTAGGTTTTTCTAGCTTTCTCTGTGATTCAAATCAAGCCTAGGCCTTCTGGTTTTCTTGAAAGTTTCTAAATTATTTTAGATATATCATTCTTGTGTTTTCTATTTCTGTCTTCAGGAAATGTCATCCCAAACACTAGAAAGCATGTTGGCTTACACAAATAAGCCAGCAGAGCAAGAAAAGAAACCAAGGCTAGCTGCAGAACAAGCACAAAAATGTCCAAGATGTGACTCAACCAACACCAAATTCTGCTACTATAACAACTACAGTCTCACTCAACCTAGATACTTTTGCAAATCCTGCAGAAGGTACTGGACTAAAGGTGGTACACTGAGAAATGTTCCAGTTGGTGGTGGCTGTAGAAAAAACAAACGAACATCCTCAAAAAGAAGCCAAGATCTTGAGTCCATGACTAGCAGCCCTAATTATCCACTGTCTTCTTTTACACCATTGTCATGTTATGATTCAAGTGATTTAAGTCTAGCATTTGCTAAGCTCCAAAAACAGGCAAGTGGGCATTTGGAAATTGAAGAAAATAATATGTTAATGATGTGTAACAAAGTTCATTATGATGATTTTCTTGGTGCACAAAGGGGTGGTTTTCTTGAATTAACCCCAAATGTTTTCCACCATAATATGTGTTATGGGATTGATAATGATGGAAAATTGGGGCATGTTGAAAATGGAGAAATAATGGGGTTAAATATTAGTGCAGAAATGGGAATGCACTATGATCAAGAAATGAGTTCTACGTTGGCCACAGGGAAGCAAGAGATGTGCAATATAGCAAGAGAAGGTGAGAATAATAGAATATTGTGGGGATTTCCATGGCAGATTAATGGAGAAGTGAATAATATGGGTGATTTTGAAGCTTCAAACAGGCAAAGCTGGAATGGATTTGATTCTTCTTTTCATGAACTTAACCATAGCAGTCTCATAGCATGAAAACCGTTTTTTATTTTATTTTTTTAATTTTACATGCCTTAATTAATGTATGTATTTTTGATACAAGTATTGATATTTCACCTTTAATTATTTTTTGGCTAGTTCATAGGCTGCCTTGTTAAATCTTGCCATTGTAAAACCAGCTTCCACAGTCTAGTAGAGTATAATTACAAGTAATTTACAACTAAAAAATACTTAGATGACAACATATTCGCATATTCAGTGTTGCAAAGAGGCGGGCAGCCAGCATCTTTGTGATTCCCACCTAACCAATATGTCCCTTGCCATCGGGTGTTAGGAAGATTCTAAATTTAATTTTTGTATATATTTAATGATTTGAAGTAAAACTACTAAGTGGATAGAAACCATATTGTATATGGGTAGAACCGAGCTCAATGCTCGATCGAGGCATCTGAAACATTGGGTCAAGGCTCGGCATAAGAGATCGAAGGTACTATTATAATTGAGTTCAATATCGAGGGTCGAAGTTCGAACAAGACCATCAGATTTGTCCTCGAGCTTATTGAGGGCACGACCGACCCCGCTTCTAATGGCCTCGAAGAAAAACTTTACCCACTGACACGACAAGTATCCGTGATTCTCGTCATTGACCAATTATTATGACGGAAATACGGGATTAAGTCAAAAAGGGAGCCAACGGTCTACATGATTTCCTATAAAATAATGTCTTAAAGGTCTCATCTCCTTTATATATAAAAGGGAATTGAGTAAGTCTTGAGACATTGTAACATACTTAAGAGAACAAGATACCATTTTTTCCAGCTTTGTTCATATTATTCTGGCTTCAATAATATCACATCTAAATTCGAAGGTAATTAACCTTGGGAGGCTTAAGTTGTTCAATCTGCATGGTTTGTATTTATTTTTCTACTTATTCTTCCATATTAAATGTGATTTCTCGCTTTGTATCAAATTAGATCACGTATCCTTAAAACCACGTATAAATTCAATTGTTTTATAATTTTTTGGGTAAACAGTTTGGCGCCCACCGTGGGGCTAAGGATAATAGTGGTAATTTGATACAAATCTTCATAACACACACTACATATCGACAACGAGGATGGTCATCAAGGTGAGAATAATAACATGGCGCCCGCTAATGCAGGGCTACCCGTTGATGTCGTTGGGATTCAGACTGCAGATCCAATCGATGTAAATTCACATGTGGCCATCGACGCGAACTTGCGGACCGACCCTAAAAATAACATCTGTGGTGGAGCCCGATCTACAGTTCGAAACACACAGAATGTTGAAGAAGACAGGATTATTCTATGCATGATCTTCGAAATGCTACAAGCTCAACAGGTGGCGGTAGCTCAGTTGCAAAGTCAAACCCCGACACCGAGCAGGGTTGAACCCGATCCACCCCAAGAAGTCACCCGCAGAACGGAACCGGCCATGGTAAGGTCGAATGAACAAGAATCGGGGACTAACTCCGAAATTATAAAAATGTTCGAGGAGCTGACAAAGTGGATATAGTCAGGGAAAAAGAGGATCGAAGCGAACGATAAAAGGGTCGAAACCTATAATTCCAGGGTAGATCAAATCCGAGGAGCGCCCCCGATATTGAAGGGACTCGATTCCAAGAAGTTCGTGCAAAAACCTTTTCCCCCAAGCGCGGCCCCAAAACCGATCCCCAAGAAATTTTGTATGCCCCAAATACCTAAGTACAACGGAATGACTGATCCGAACGAACATGTGACCTCTTATACATGTGCCATCAATGGGAACGACTTAGAAGACGACGAAATCGAATCTGTTATGATGAAAATATTTAGGGAGACCCTGTCGAAGGGAGCCATGATATGGTATCACAACTTACCTCCTAATTCTATTGACTCATTTGCTATGCTTGCAGACTCTTTCGTAAAAGCATATGCCGGTGTCATCAAGGTCGAAACCAGAAAATCAGACCTTTTCAAAGTTAAATAGAAGGAGAACGAGATGCTTAGAGAGTTTGCGTCCCATTTTCAAATGGAACGAATGGATTTGTCGCCGATCGCTGATGATTGGGTTGCTCAGGCTTTCACTCAGGGACTCAATATTCGAAGCTCGTTGTCTTCGCAACAATTAAAGTAAAGCCTGATAGAATACCCTACCGTTACCTGGACCGATGTACATAATCGGTATCAATCGAAAATCAGAGTCGAAGATAATCAACTCGAGACACCTTCGAAGTCTATATATACCGCCAGGGCTCTCGATAGACCCAAGAGGGATATCGACCGTGAACCATGATCAAACGAGAATCGATATCGGCCCTATAATGGAGATCAAATGAGCAGTGGGTCGGGGCAGAACCCCGTGAGGAACGACAGGAGAAGTGATCGGGGGCTCATGACCAAAAATGGCTTTGATAGGGCCATCGGGCCTAAAAAAGCACCAAGGCTATCGGAGTACAACTTTAACGTCGATGTCGCCGCCATCGTATCTGCTATCGGCGCATCAATGATACCAAATGGCATCGACCTCTACAATCCGATCCAGCTCAAAGGGATCCTAACTAGATGTGTAAATATCATGGCACTCACGGTCATATAACGGAGGATTGTCGACAGCTGAGGGAAGAAGTAGTCCGTTTATTCAACAATGGGCACCTTCGAGAGTTTTTGAGCGATCGAGCCAAGAACCACTTTAAAAATAGGGATTCTAACAAACCGACAGGACAAGAAGATGCCAAACTTCAACACATCATAATTATGATAATCGGTGGAGTCGACATCCCACAAGGGCCAATGTTAAAACGCACCAGAATATCCGTCACCAGGGAGAAACGAACTCGAGACTACATACCTGAAGAAGCCTTATCCTTCAGCGACAATGACGCAAAAGGGATCATACTACCTCACAATGACGCACTGGTAATATCTGTACTCATAAATAAAACTAGAATCAAACATGTGTTAATTGATTCAGGTAGCTCGACCAACATTATTCGGTCGAAGGTCGTAGAACAGCTCGGTCTACATGACAGGATTGTGCCAGTAGTCCGAGTCTTAAACGGGTTCAACATGGCATGTGAAACCACCAAAGGGGAGATAACGTTACCGGTCATCACCGCCGGAATCGTACGAGAAGCCAAATTTTATGTAATCGAATGGGATATGAGGTACTACGCCCTTCTCGGAAGGCCATGGACCTATCACATGAGAGCAATACCCTCAACTCTCACCAAGTGTTAAAATTCCAAGTCCCAGGGGGGATCAAGCCAATCTACGGGGAACAACCAGCCGCTAAAGAGATATTTGCCATCGAAGAAGTAATTCCGATATCAACGCTCACAACACCGAAGGAACCAAATTTTGGCAGCGATCCAAAGGCCAAATAGCAATTACCGATTTCGGTGACGATCCGATCAGATAAGAAAAAGATTACGAAGATGATGATTACGGGGTTCCCTGATCTTTTATAATTACCGATGACTCTGACACAACTAAATCAACGGTCGAAGAGCTGGAGCAGGTTGTATTAATCGAGCATTTGCTCGATCGGAAGGAATACCTGGGCACGAGATTAACTGCCGAGCTCAGAAAAAATTTATTCAATTTCCTATAGTTAATAAAGATTGTTTTGCTTGGTCCCATCTTCATATGGCAGGGATCCCACAAGAAATATCCACTCAAAGACTAAGCATGGACCCGAAAATTAGTCCGGTAAAGCAGAAGAAGAGTCCCCAGTTCGAGGTCAAATATGCTTTCATCAAGGACGAGGTATCTAAACTCCTAAAAATAGGGTCCATTCGAGAGGTTAAATACCCAGATTGGTTAGCAAACGTAGTGGTAGTCCCTAAAAAAGGGAATAAACTAAGAATGTGTGTAGATTACAAAGATTTGAATAAGGCATGCCCCAAAAACTCTTTTCCTTTGCCCAACATAGATCGTATGATCTATGCCACGGCCGACCACGAAATCCTCAGTTTTCTCGATGCCTATTCCGGGTACAACCAAATACGGATGGACCCGGGTGATCAAGAAAAAACCTCATTTATCACTAAAAATGACACATAGTGTTATAATGTAATACCGTTTGGATTAAAAAAATGCCGGAGCCACATACTGGCCTAGTAAATCGGATGTTGGAAGAACAAATAGGAAAATCGATGGAAATTTACAGCATTTGTAGGAAACCTTCAGTATATTGAAAAAGTACAATATGAAGCTGAATCCGGAAAAATGCACATTTGGAATCGGGTCAAGATCAAAGCTATCAAAGATATCACGGTAGTGGACAATGTGAAGGCTGTGCAAAGACTAACCGGGAGCAATACCGCCCTCAGGCGATTCATCTCGAGATCCTCCGATAAGAGTCATCGATTCATTGCTGAAGAAGAAAAATAACTTCTCATGGACCCCGGAATGCCAACGAGATCTAGAAGAGCTCAAAAGATACTTATCGAGCCCACCGTTGCTTCACACACCAAAGACGGATGAACAGCTTTACTTATATTTGGTAGTATCAGAGATAACGGTAAGTGGAGTCCTTGTACGGAAAGAACGAGGTACGCAATTTCCGATTTATTATGTTAGTCGGACCTTGGGTGAGGCCGAAACTAGATACCCCTACCTGGAAAAATTGGCGCTTGCTTTGCTAAGTGCCTCGATGAAGCTAAAACCATACTTCCAATGTCACCTCATATGTGTCGTAACTACTTACCCGTTAAGGAACGTTATGCATAAACCTGAACTCTCGAACCGATTGGCCAAATAGGCCGTAGAAGTAAGCGGGTACAATATTGAATATCGACCTCGGACGGCCATTAAATCCCAAATATTGGCAGATTTTGTGGCCGATTTTACACCGGCCCTAATACCCGAGGTCGAAAGAGAATTATTAATGAACTCGGGGACACCTTCGTGAATCTGGACCCTCTTTACAGACGGGGCCTCGAACGCCAAAGGGTCCGGACTTGGTATCGTACTAAAGCCATCAACGAGTAATATAATTAGACAATCTATTAAGACTGTGAAATTGACTAACAACGAGACCGAATATGAGGCCATGATTGCAGGCCTTGAATTAGCCAAAAGCTTGGGAGCAGAGGTGATCGAAGCCAAGTGCGACTCCATCCTTGTGGTAAACCAAGTTAACGGAACATTTGAGGTCAGAGAAGAGCGAATGCAGAGATACTTAGACAAGTTACAGGTGACGTTACATCGGTTCAAAGAGTGGACTTTGCAATATGTACCTCGGCATCAGAACAGCGAAGTCGATGCCCTCGCTAACTTGGGATCGTCGGGCGAAGAAGACGAGCTTAAACCAGGAGAGGTCGTACAACTAATGAGATCGGTAGTGGTAGAAGTCCATGCCGAAATCAACTCGGCGAGCCTAACTTGGGACTGGAGGAATAAATACGCGGAATATATCAGGACCGGAAAACTACCCTCGGACCCAAAAGAATCGAGGGCTCTGCATACCAAGGCAGCCCGGTTTAGTTTATCCGATGATGTAACCTTAGTCAGAAGAACGTTTGATGGACCGATGGCAATATGTTTAGGACCAGGGGATACCGAATACGTTTTGAGGGAAATCTACGAAGGTACCTATGGAAATCACTCGGGCGTTGAATCATTGGTTTGAAAAATAATCAGAGTCGGTTACTACTGGATCAACATGGAAAAAGACGCAAAGGAGTTCGTTCAAAAATGCGATGGATGCTAGAGGCATGCCCCGATGATTCATTAGGTAGGAGAGCCGTTATATTCGGTATTGTCACCATGGTCGTTCATGAAATGGGGGATGGACATCGTCGCCCCTCTTCCAAGGGCGCCCGGTAAGGCCCAGTTTATTTTATTTATGACTGACTATTTTTCTAAATGGATGGAAACACATGCATATGAAAAGGTCAGAGAAAAAAAGTCATCGATGTTATCTAGGATCACATTATATGTCGATTCGGAATACCGGCCGAAATTGTGTGCGACAACGGAAAACAGTTTATTGGCAGTGAAGTAAGTAAGTTTCTTGAAGACCATAAGATCAAAAGGATCTTATCCACTCCTTACCACCCAGTGGGAACGGACAAGCAGAATCCACCAACAAAACCATAATCCAAAACCTCATAAAGAGATTGGTCGACGCTAAAGGAAAATGGAAAAAAGTGCTACCCGAGGTCCTATGGGCGTACCGTACAACTTCGAAGTCCAATACCGAATCCATACCATTTTCTTTGGTTTACGGCACCGAAGCTTTAATACCGGTCGAGATTGGAGAACCAAGCATCAGATTCTGACATGCAATAAGGGAATCAAATGACGAAGCTTTGAGTACGAGCCTGGAACTATTAGATAAAAGGCACGAAGCCGCCCTTGTCCGATTGGCCGCCCAAAAACAGCGGATCAAGAGATATTATAATCGAAGGGCCAACCTTCGATATTTCAATACTGGGGACTTAGTATTAAGAAAAGTTATACTAAACATCCGAAACACGAACGAAGGAAAATTGGGG
The DNA here is from genome assembly GCF_000390325.3 of Nicotiana tomentosiformis. Classification (NCBI taxonomy): domain Eukaryota; kingdom Viridiplantae; phylum Streptophyta; class Magnoliopsida; order Solanales; family Solanaceae; genus Nicotiana; species Nicotiana tomentosiformis. The sequence goes on along the minus strand of NC_090822.1, from coordinate 113,390,902 downwards.
CAGAACTGGGAAGGACCGTACCAAATTATTGGGACCACTGGAAAAGGATCCTACAAGCTCGGGACAATGAACGACTATCAATTACCATGCAACTGGAATATAACTCACTTAAATTGATATTATTGCTAAGGTACGACCCTAATTCTTTCTTTCATTTTGTAATTGACACTTACAGGCAACCTACAAAGGATAATACGAGATACTAGGTCTGAAAGCACGTGTTGCACTGTTTTTTCTTTAAATCGGTTTTTTCCCAAATGGGTTTTTTCGGCAAGGTTTTTAATGAGGCAACAAGTAAATCGTGCTAACTTAGGATCAAAGGCCGGCTATGAACTGGTTGCAATGATCATGACAGCATTTGAGGCCTCTCTTAGGGTAACCTCAAATACTGGGGGGTGGGGGGGGGGGCAATATCCTTGGGGATATCGAATTTAACATGGCATTTCAACTTCGAGATTAAAGGGCCTCGATCAACAGGATTTATTATAAGGGCGAAACGGTTAAATGAATCGTGCCCGCTCAAATCAATCGACCCTTGGCACTAAATATGTATACATGTACACCTATTATGTGCAAGAATAAAAGAGCCTCCTTTGCATATAAACATCTCGTTCTCAAAAATCTTTCTTGCCTTTTTTTCAAGGGATTCCCTACAGCTAAAGATATCAAGCCTAAGGGCAATCTTCAAATCCGAGTTCAAACATTCACTCGGGGACTAGACATCAAGCCTAAGGGAAATCTTAAAATCCGAGTTCGAACGTTCACTCGAGGACTAGACAGCAAGCCTAAGGGTAACCTTAAAATCCGAGTTCGAACATTCACTCGGGGACTAGACATCAAGCCTAAAGGCAATCTTAAAATCTGAGTTCGAACATTCACTCGGGGACTGCCGACCGAAAAATAATCTCGGTCGTTCCAAGATACCAGATTACAAGGGCTTAAAAGCTTATTTGGCATTGCCCGAATTTAAAGGCTAAGGCCGTTCCGAGTTAAAAACACTCGAGGGCATGAAAATTATTTGGCATTTTCCGAACTTAACGACTAAGACCATTCCGAGTTAAAAACACTCGAGGGCATGAAGCTTATTTGGCATTGCCCAAACATAACGACTAAGGCTGTTCCGAGTTAAAAACACTCGAGGGCATGAAGCTTATTTGGCATTGCCCGAACTTAACGGCTAAGGCCGTTTCGAGTTAAAAACACTCGAGGGCATGAAGCTTATTTTGCATTGCCCGAACTCAACGGCTAAAGCCGTTCCGAGTTAATAAAACTAGAAGGCATAAAGCTTATTTGGCATGCCCGAACTTAAAGGTTAAGGCCGTTCTGAGTTAAAACACTCGAGGGCATGAAGCTTATTTGGCATTGCCCGAACTTAACGGCTAAGGCCGTTCCGAGTTAAAAATACTTGAGGGCATAAAGCTTATTTGGCATGCCCTAACTCAACGGCTAAGGCTGTTCTGAGTTAATAAAACTCGAGGGCATAAATCTTATTTGGCATGCCCGAACTCAACGACTAAGGTCGTTCTGTAATAAAACTCGAGGGCATAAAGCTTATTTGGCATGCCCGAACTCAACGGCTGAGGTCGTTTCGAGTTAATAAAGCTCGAGGGCACAAAGTGTTTTTGGCATGCCCGAGCTCAACGGCTAAGGCCGTTCCGAGTTAATAAAACTCGAGGGCACAAAGCTTATTTGGCATGCCCGAACTCAACGGCTAAGGCCGTTTTGAGTTAAAACACTCGAGGGCATGAAGCTTATTTGGCATTGCCCGAACTTAACGGCTAAGGCCGTTCCGAGTTAAAAATACTTGAGGGAATAAAGCTTATTTGGCATGCCCGAACTCAACGGCTAAGGCTGTTCCGAGTTAATAAAACTCGAGGGCACAAATCTTATTTGGCATGCCCGAACTCAATGGCTAAGGTCGTTCCGAGTTAATAAAACTTGAGGGCATAAAGTTTATTTGGCATGCCCGAACTCAACGGCTAAGGTCATTCTGAGTTAATAAAACTTGAGGGCATAAAGCTTATTTGGGATGCCCGAACTCAACGGCTGAGGTCGTTCCGAGTTAATAAAGCTCGAAGGCGCAAAGTTTTTTTGTCATGCCCGAGCTCAACGGCTAAGGCCGTTCCGAGTTAATAAAACTTGAGGGCACAAAGCTTATTTGTCATGCCCGAACTCAACGGCTAAGGCCGTTCCGAGTTAATAAAACTTGAGGGCATAAAGCTTAGTTGGCATGCCCGAACTCAACGGCTAAGGTCGTTCCGAGTTAATAAACTCGAGGGCATGAAGCTTATTTGGCATCGCCCGAGTTAAAAGGCTATGGCCATTCCGAGATAATTATTTCATGCTAAGGTATTTCGACCATCGTTAAGATAAATAAAAAGGCAAAGGAAAAATTCGAGAATCGATGAAAGGAAAAAGCCTTATACATATATATATCAAAATTTATTTACAAAGGTTGGATAGCCCCGACGCATGTTTTTACCAAGGCCGAATGGCCTCAACAAACAAATGAGTACAAAAGATGAAAAATTGCCTCATCCTCATCGAGGTCTACGCCGCCACCTACGGGTTCTTCTTCACCACCGGACTCACCCGACTCTTCAGACGCCTCGGAATGCTCCTCAGGGGAATCTAGCCTCTGAGCATTGGTTTTGCATGTCTTGGCATTTTCGATTTCGGTCACTATGTCGAAATTCTGAGCATGGACTCCCTCGAGGGTCTCCCTTCGGGATTCCTACCTTGCATTCTTCACCATGTTTTTTTCCTGCTCCTGGATAGCCTCGACATCAACTTTAAGCTGGGCCACTTTTTTATCAGCTTCGTTCTGGGCCGTAATAACTTCTGACTTTGCAGCCTCGTGCTCCTTGGCCAGATTCTCTTAACCAGAAACAGCCGAGCTCAGCTGAGATTGGAGTCCCTCGATCATTTTGGCCTGCGCTAAGTTCTTATCCTTTGCAGCCCGAAGCTGAACCTCAGTAGAAGCAAACTGTGTCCGTGTAGTCTCTTTTTCCGAGGCTAAGCGATCCATATTTTTCTTCCACTCCTCGGTCTCGGCTTTAACCACATCCATCTTACCTCGGAGTTGCTCGATCACGTCAAGTTTATTTTGAACCTACGAGTTCGGATTGTTAGCTACTGAGTCTGACTCATCATCACTAACTCCAAAAACTCTCCTTACCTACTCAACCAGTTCGGTATGTTCCCTACGAGCCGCTTCCATCTCAGCTTGAGATTTTTCATTATGGCGCTTGTAAGCATCCCTCTTTTTGGCAAGCTCCTGAGCCTCGGCCTCAAAATATTTCGATTCCTCCCAGTATCGAAGAAAAGCCTCATGATGAAGCACCGAGGTCTACAAACATAAAGGAAATACGTTATGATTATGCATGATTAAAGCTAAGTACATAATAAAAGGACATTCGAAATTACCCGATTCAGCGCATATTGAGCTTCGTTGAACAGGCAGGGCGCCTCTATCTCGTTCATTTTTATTTGATTCTCTTCGGTCACCAAGCACCGAAGATAACTGGCAATCCCCATCGGGGCAGAAAGAACCCGGGCTTCCTCCGGGATGGACATATAAATTGCCCGCCTCCGAGAAGGATCAACACTCGGAGCTGGGAACTGGTTCACTAATCGTGGGCTTAAAGAAAGATCGCCGGCTTCCGAGGATGGTGCCTTTTTTGATACCGGTAAGTCGCCCAAACCGGTAACATCCTCTGAAGCAATGGAGTCTAGGCCGTCGAAAAGATTATGGAAAGAATTGGCTACTCCTTCGGCCCCTTCACTAAGGTTACCTTTAAATGTTTGGGCCTCGTTTATCATAGAAGTTGTAAACGAAGGCGACCCAGAAAGGTCAATCACCCCAAGTGCCTCTTTGGGTACGTTATCTTCTGACCGGGATGCGCCGGTCACATTTCTTTTTCGACCTCACTAGCTCGGGCCAAAACAATCTTGACCCTCTCGGAGACTTCAGAGACTATTTCTTCTACGACCTCCACGACTCGAGGCATTTCGGAACCGCTTCTCACGCGGGGTACTAACTCAGAATCTTCTTCTTCCTCGGACTCATCCCTCAAACGATTGATTGAGTCCAATGGAAGTTCTCGAGCACTGGTTTTTTAGGTTTGGGCAAAGATCGTTTGCTCGGTCTTTTCCTTTCAAGGGCCGGGGGGCTCGAAGATTTCCTTTTCTTCTTTTCTTTACCCTGTTTCGAAGAAGGGAGATTAGTGTGTACATCGTCATCAGCCGATGGAGGCCTCATCTCGATGTCCTTTGGTAAACCTGCAAAATGGAAATATAATGGATTGGAGACTGATGATGTAAAAATCAGATATATGTATAGGGAAAGACCCTTACCGTGATTACGGGCCTCCCATCGGCCCTTCGAGAACCCACGCTATAAGCATGCGGAATAAGGTCTTTGTGTCACAATGCCCTCGACTCACTCTTTAAGTTCAGGAACGGGGTTCGACATTTGGGAGACAGCTACATTACGTAACATCAATGAGAAATCAACTGAATGAAAAGTAATAAAAAAGAACACCGAAGGCAAAGCTAAACTTACGTTTCATGTTCCATTTCTCCGAAAATGGCATGTCCGCAGCCGGGATTAAGTCTGAGGTCCTCACTCGAACAAATCAACCTAGCTAGCCCCGGTCTCGATCCTCGTCAATACTCGAGAATAAAGTCTTGGTGGCTTGGTGTGCAAGCTTAATTAACCCTCCTCGATAAAGTCAAGGGCTATTCAGGCGCATGAGATGATCGATGGTGAATGGACATCCCTCGACCTTTTTCATAAAGAATCGAAGCAGAATAACGATCCTCCAAAATGAAGGATGTACCTTCCCGAGCGTCACGTCATACCTTTTACAAAACGTTATGATAACCGGGTCTAGAGGACCCAATATGAAAGGGTAAGTGTAAACACTTAAGAAACCTTCCACGTAGGTGGTGATTGATTCTTCAGAGGTAGGAACCACTACGAGTTTGTCTACCCAGTTGCAGTCCTCTTTAACTTTATCGAGGATACTATTCGAAATCGTACACATGTACCTCGAGGCCGGTTCACATCGACCCGGTACCATGGGCATATTCTCAACCTTGAAGTCAGCCACAGTAGGGCACCCAGTAGGAATATATGATCTCACAGAAGGTTCCTCAGTAACAACGTTAGAAGTATTTTCAGAAGGTCTTGAAGAGGAAGGTGTTTCTTTTTGGGGAACAGACTTTGAAGTTTTTACCATTTTTATGAAGGAAAGAGATTGTTGATAAGGGGAAACTTTGAGAAAATCAGAAGATGAAGTCCTTAGAACGCAAGAAGGATTTGATCGTAAAAGTTCTAACAAACGGATTAAAGGGTATTTATAGGTTCCTCAAGCGACGGTTCGTCTCCCGTGGTAGCCGACCGTCAACTGACATATATTTAATGCCTCGAAGACCGGACTGATGGGATGTTTCCACTATTCTTATCATCTACGTCATGTATCCGTCGTCATGATTTATCGAAGTAAGGACCGAGGGTTCGTATCGTTTTTAATTATTTATTCTCTAAAACACGAGGAGACTATCTGTATACGGGTAGAACTGAGCTCAATGCTCGATCGAGGCATCCGGAACAATGGGTCAAGGCTCGACATAAGAGATCGAAGGTACCGATATAACTGAGCTCGATATCGAGGGTCGAAGTTCGAACAAGACCATTAGATTTGCCCTCGAACCTATCGGGGGCACGGACGACCCCGCTTCTAACGGCCTCGAAGAAAAGCTTTACTCACTCACACGACAAGTATCCGTGATTCTCTCCATTGACCAATCATTATGACGAAAATTACGGGATTAAGTCAAAAAGGGAGCCAACGGTCTACATGATTTCCTATAAAAAAATGTCTTAAAGGTCTCATCTCCCTGTATATATAAAGGGGAATGGAGTAAGTCTTGAGATATTGTAACATACTTAAGAGAACAAGATACCATTTTTTCCAGTTTTGTTCATATTATTCTCGTTTCAATAATATCACATCTAAATTCGAAGAAAATTAACCTTGGGAGGCTTAAGTTGTTCAAGCTGCATTATTTGTATTAATTTTTCTACTTATTCTTCCATATTAAATCTGATCTCTCACTTTGTATCAAATTAGATTATGTATCCTTAAAACCATGTATAAATTTAATTGTTATTCGATTTTTTGGGTAAACACATATGTCGGCTTCTAGCTCCGCCACCGGTGCCAACTCCATATATTGTCTAGTATTCAACAACTTTCTAAGGATCCAAGAAGCTTGATTGACTTCCAAACCCTAAACCGTTCTCCCTTTTCCATAATAGGTGTATACCCATATAACCCATCGTTTATCTTACTTTAGACATAGGTTCCACGGAAGCTTGCACAAAGCTGCCATATTCCATACCAATAAACCTAGGATATTTCGCCTTTAATATTATAAATATTATTCAAATTACAGCATACTACGCAAGGATAATGTAATGGCGGTTTCAGAAATTTTTAACATTCTAGACATTCAAAATCAAGAATGTAATACGTAGGTTCGAACCTACTTTTTGAGCGACCTTTGTTATTACACCAAAAACTTTTCTTATGTCACTTAACCATGAACAATTATTATAGTTAACTAATAAGATTTAGTGCAAACATTATCAGGAAAAATCTCTTCCCTTCTGATAGGGTCGGAATCTTGGTAGGATTCGCTTTTTCATTTAATGAATATTACTCTATCTGTTTCAAATTAGATGAGCTACTTTATTTTTTAGTTTATTTTAAAATAAATGACATATTTCTAAATTTGAAAATAATTTAACTTTAAACTCTTCATTTTACATATTTTACCCTTAATGAGAAGCTTTTATAACCACACAAATGTCATGACCCCTCCCCTTAAACTTTTAAGACCACAAGTTTTAAAAATCTTCTTTTTTTTATTAAACTCTATATCGAGTGAAACTAACTCATCTAAATTGAAACGTAGAGAGTACTGAACTCAAAGTCATGAGTACGGACAACTAAGGTAGGAAACTAAAACAAAAGTTGGAGACAAGAAGATCAGGAAAGCAAAGGGTTGAGGGCCCCTCTCCCCCTGGCCAACATATGAAACAAGAAGAGAACTGATGCCAAGTGATGTAGTAAAACTTGAATAAAAAATGTGAACACTGATCAAGAATCAGTAAGGGAAGAAAACAGAATAAAGACACAACAAATTCCAGTACTGCCAATCCAATTCTTAAAAACCAAACAGACTCAGCTACTAGCAGCCAAATGGCCATTACCTATTGCCATATTCCCACAATCACACTAAAATTAGTTTGTCTTTCAATGACCTCAACCAAATCTGATGGCGTTTTTGCTTGATTTCTCAACTTCTAGCCCTGTTGGGTTTGTTTAATGAAACTGACGAAGACAGAATCACGAGTAGCATGTGATTCCACCAACCTTTGTCACGTGTCAAATCGATTTATTTTAATTTATAAGATGCTTGTAAATTAAGGTGAACCATGTCTGCAACTCATATTCCGTTGAAATTGTCTACCAGAATCGATGAGTAGAGGTGCATTTGTCTAATTCCATTGAATCGATAGGAGAGGTTTTTTCTGTTTGTGTTACGTACTTATTTTTGGGTTGGGCTAAATCAAATTCGTGCTACAAAATTGTTACTTTGGACATTTAATTACGTATATATTGTTAAGTATATCGGCAAGAATATGTGGAACTCCTGTCACATCCAGTTTTTGTTTTATAAAAAATTAAAAAAAACTTATTTGTCATATCGATTTCCATAATTTATTTATTCGCCGTTTGCATTAATGGTTCGGCTCAGTTTAAGTTTAGATAGGTAAGAAAAATCACTTGCGAGTATTTTTTGCCATCATTAAAATATAAACATAAAATCACATGATTTTAAACTCATTTCATTGATCACGTGACATCTTAGTGGCGTTTGGACATAAGAATCGTAAAATTTCAAAATAAAAAGTGAAAATGGTATTTGAAAATTAGAGTTGTGTTTGGACATGAGAATAATTTTGAGTTGTTTTTGAATTTTTGTGAATGGATCTGAATGAAAATTTTTAAAAAATAATTTTTTGGAGTTTTTTAAATTTTTAAAAAAATTTAAAATTTATCTTCAAGTGAAAAATAAAAATTTTATGACCAAACACTAATTTACAAAAAAAATAAAAAAAAATTCAGACAAAAAGTGAAAAAATTCTTACGTCAAAACCGGCTCTTAGATGTTTTATAATTTGATCTGAACAATGGTCAAGCTCTAGAATCTTGTACGTTAGGACTGAAAATAATCACATGGAATAGTAAATAGTTTAGTTTATGTATGGTGGGTCCCTGTGCCTACTTGAAGTGGGGGATTATCCCTTACTTGAAGAGGGAGAATTGGTGGGTCCAGAAATCCACTATAGAAATTTAATGATGATGATTGACGATCAGGATTTGATTTGACAGTGTTGTTTCTTCTCCTCGTAATACTGAATTATTCGTCAGCTAGCAGCGTTTTTGTGCCACGTGCCTTAGTCGAACATTTGGAATCATTTGGTGGGCCCTACCTTTGCCGACTACCCACTTACGCTTGTCTCATTCCCCTTCTATGTCGTAAGGCTTATTTTTTCCGCGGCCTGCCGTCGCGTTCTGGTTTATGCACCATAAAATATTTCATTTCCAAAATAATTGATTTTGAATTGATGGGCGGTTCCGAAATTTAAATTTTTTGTACTGATTTTACTTTTAATGAGAGCCTTTTATAATCATACAAATATTCTGAACTTCTTTTTGATTTGTTTAGAGTCAGAAATTCTAAATTTTTTTATTTTTTCTTAAATTTCGTGCTCAGTCAAACACGTTCACAAAAATTGAAACGGAGAGAGTATCATATACCTATTGAGAATTCTGGTGGATGGATATAATTTTATTATCCAACTCTTAAATTTGGTCTTTGAAATAAATAAAAAAAATTATTGTTGAGAGCACAAATCTTCTTAAAGTGCCTTACGCGACTACAATCCAAGTTTAACAAGATCCCAAGATACCAAATGAAAACTAAAGAAAATATATTGGGTTGCGTATTTTCTGTTTAGAAAATTGAATTGTTTTTATCATATGATTTTTTGGAGGCTCGTACATTAATTTCGGTGCTCGTAAGCTTAATGAGGTGGATTTTACCCTTAGAAGTAGTTGATAAAAATTAACTTCATATAATCTCCGTAAAAATTGGAATTACTTTAGAATTCTAATGGCTAAATAAGTTACCAAATTGGCAATTTGGTAATATAACTAAAACTAAATGTTTATTCGCGAAAGAAAATTCAACAAACTAAAACTAATATAATACAATATGCTCCAAAAGATATACGTCTGAATAATAAATCTATATTATATTAAAAGGAGGGTAGTATGCATTGTAGTTAAGCTAAGTGACAAGCTAAAAAGAAGTCATTTGACAATGTTAGGAAAATATTAATAATTAAGAATTATAAATGGAACATAATTAACAGAAGTAGTTGAATGAAATAGATCTTAGACATAATTTAAACATAGCTTAGACAAATCTAATCTATATATCTGTATCTTTATCTATATATTGATCCACTCATAGATTTTCTTCTATATTAGCTAGAAATATAGAGGTAAAGAATTAATTAAAAACTATAATAGAAAAAATAAAAATATAGAAAGATGTAAATTGAGAAAAACTATGACTATTTATACTTTGGAGTAAGTTAAAATATAAAATAAAACTAAAATTTACTTAAGATAATAAAGATTTGATGACTTTAAAAATTAAAAAATTTCAAGCACCAAAATAAGATCTTACATAAACTATACATATTATTTATAAGTGACGAAAAAATTAAATAATCATTAAAAATATTTTAATAACAAAAATAATAAGTTCATATTAATATTGAAAATCAAGCAAATGAATATTTTAAACGTAAATAAATATTTTTATATAATTAAAATATCTAAACTAATGATTCTAACAAGAATTAATTTTGGGGGTACGAACAAATCTTAAGCACTCGAAAAAATAGCAAATGGATTACTATGCAAAATAATATACATAAAGTATAACTAATTCCGCTTTTTATATATATATGATTAAATTTAAATTTAAATAGTGAGAGAATATAGATATCTATATCTATATTATATTAAAAAGGGGTAGTCAATATTAAGCTAAGTGAGTTACTACAAACAAATGACTTGGTACTTTTAGGACAAAATCTAAAAATATTTAGCCAAAATGAAATAAGAATTAAGGCAAATCAATTTAATTTAAAGTTGTAAATCAATTCAGATTGACTCATATTTTTATTGTAAATAGATTCGAAAACTAAAAAAATTGAATTTCTATTTTAATAATTATTTACTAACCACATGATTTGTTTTCTTCCGTTTCATATTTCTTTTATTTTAGAAACATTATGTAAAAAGAACGATAGTGGAACTACTGTTGTAAAATTTGAGATAAGACCTTTTTCTAAAATAATTGTGATGAGAAATATCATACTTTAAAATTTGAGTAATTGAGTCAAAGTTACCAATGAAATAATTTTTAATTTACTTGTATTGTATTAGAATGAGTATGATAAAAATAGATATTAAATTTAAACAAACTAATGAAAAGCCACACGACAATGTAATAATATTAAGTATCTAATAATATAATTGCAACACCAAGGAACAAATAAGGAAAAAAATCAAAACTTTCAACATACAAAAGAAGAAGGACAAAACTTATTTAAATTTGAGATGAGAAAATTTTGTTTAAACATGATAAGAAATGACATGCATGTGGATAAGGCCATATAACCAAAGTCTAACAGATAAAAGAAATAATTAAAAGTATTGAATAATAATATAAATTATATATAATGTGAGTATATTTATACTAAGAATTACTTTAGAAAATAAAATCAAGTAAGTATACACAACTTAAAAATATTATTACAAATTTAAGAATTTCAATCAATAGTTTAAAAATAATATAAATATTTAACTTAATTGTAAAAAAATACATATCTATCTATATTATATTAAAAATAGCAGTTGATAAAAATATTAAATAAAGTCAAAAGTTAATAAAAACTCACATGAAAACATAATAATATTACATATTAGATAACATTATAACAAAAGTAAGAAAAATAATTACAATTTAACTAAAAGGAAAAGACTATTAACTTGCGAGAAGAAAGTTTTTAAAGTAATGATGAGAATGCTCAAAATACAGATATGACAACAAAATTAAAGTCTTGCTCGATAAAGAAAAATACAAATTGATACCATATTATAAATTGAAGTATACTAAATAAATATCTCGTGTAGGTAATTTTACTAATTAAAAAAAAGCCAAATTTGTATCTTAAAACTAAAGAGAATTTTTTTTAATTATATGTAATACAAAAATAATTAAGACATTTCAATAGATTTGAAATATTATAAAAGAGCTTATGTAATAATTTTTAGACTAATTCAAAGTTATATTTTAAAATAAAATGTGATATTATTTTGAATATAGGTACAATATTTATGTAAAAAGCTAATTAAAATTTCTTAAAAGGGAAGAAAATGTATAAAGAGGAAAATAGAGATAGTGAGAGGATACTTATATTTTAAATTTATTAACAAATTAATAAATTTAATTATTAATAATATTCAAAAATATTATTGGTAGATTTAAATGATAAAAGAGTTTCGAGTATGAGGATAATATTGTAAGAATATATTAAATTTCCAGAATAAAAAAAATTATATTTATTAATTATTAATAAAAGGGTAATAAGCAAGACATTAAGTCAATTCATAAGCTAATAAAAGATCACATTACAATTTAACAATATTAAGTAATAAATAATACAAAAACTAGAAGCAAGGAACAATAAAGAGAAAATAAAATTGTCTAAAAATGTAGAAGGATAAGACTTATTTGAATTTGAGATAAAAAAATAAAGTGGTAGTAATAATATTTTTTAAAATAATATGATTTAATGTGCTCAAACTAGACAGATCACAATATTATATGTTTAGTATTATTTAATATTGATCGTAAAGCGAAATACAAATGCCAAAAGGGGTTGAGTTATTACGGATATATAAAAAAGTTATCCACTATGAGATTTGAAAAATGATTTCATGTCGTGCTTCTTAATTAATATATAATAATAATTTATAATTTCTATATCGAAGGTTTAATTTTAAGGTTATTTGCAAATAATCCAAATCATAATTTGGCATGGTTCATGTCCGCGCATCGCGCGAGTACTAATACTATGTATTTAAAGCGTTAAACTTAGAAACGGAGAAAACTTATTCGGTGGTCTATCCTATATGTAAACGCTCTAACTGTTACTCATACAATAATTTTTGTGGAAATTGAAAAAGAAGTTATATAAAAAAAATGAATTACTCTTTGGTTGCATTGCATGCATTCAGAGGTGGGAGTTGTTTCATGATATTTTGTGTAATAAATTGTGTCATCTGTGCCAGAGATGAAGACAGCACTAATTAGTAAAACATAATAACATATCATTAGCTAGAAATTACACTACACACGTTAAATAGGTGTATTATATATTACTTTTGAAACTTTGAAATTAAGTGAAGACAGAGGCAGACATTTTCACTAACCACTAATTATTAGTCAAACACATGTCAAGGAAAGGCCTAACATTGTTTTTTCTATGTTTATGTTTGACGAAAAAGCAACCAACATATGATAGTAGTATTAAATACAAATATATATATTACTTAATATATTACTATTTCATAATTAGGACAAATTTAAAAAGTCATGGTTTCCTAGTCAGACACTTGATTTGTACTATGCTTATCCCATGGGTACGTGTATTTACATTTGTCGTTAACATTATTTTAGGCATACGTAAAATCATCAATATATATCATTAATTTTGATTTATATATGTCGTTTAAATTTCTTTGATGTGAAGTTGTGAACACAAACAATATTAATTTATGTCTTTGCTCTATCAATTACAGGTAAAGCTTGTCAAATAACGTTGGAATATAAGAGAATATTTCCAGTTGAAACAAGCCGCCGTGATTTGCTCCTTCAACGAACTATTGAATAGAAATGACTATGAAGAGATCGCAAGTTACTATATAGGTTGGCTTATCTTGTCTTTTTTATTTTAAAGAGAAAGATGATACTTTTACTATTTCATACATACTCAAATAAATAAACAGTGAAATAATCCTGTGCGGAAGGACTCTCACTCAACTGATTAAAGGTACGCCAAAAATAACATACTGATGACTCTGAACAGTTTGGCACTTCTATGTCCACTCATCATATCCTGGGGTTCAAAAAAATCCTAAGGATCCGGTTGTTCGTTAATTCAAGTGGTCCATGAGTTGAGTTTAGAAAGTTTTTAGACTCATTATACAACAGCAACAACAAAAATAATAATAATAAAAATAATAATGTTCTAAAATATTCTCTATTTTTTCCGGTAACATATAAATCTCAAATATAATTAAAAGACTCTGAAAAACGCAAAACCTAAAACAAAAGTTCTAACATCACTAAAAAAGTATTCCCATCATGTAATATTTGTATATTATAAATCTGTTTCTTCTATTATGCCTTATTTTTCGTTCAATCGATATGAATTCCAAGACATTACTGTTGTGTTACTTTACACCCATTTATTTAAAAAATTAAATTGCCTTCAGAGAGTTAACGCAGCACAAGCAATTGCGGTGCACATGTCCGGCTTAAACAAATCAAGCCTGTGGCTAAAAAGAAGTTCTAACTTCTGAGAAGCAATATTCCCAATATTTGGCAAAATCAAAGCTAGCCCTTTGATTACGAGTTTGGCTGAATTCATTAATTTTTATCAAAAGTTTATATTTACCTTATTAAATTCATTAAATATATATAAATAATTAATTTAGAATTCAAAAACTTAAAAAAATATTAGAATTCTGCACCTATAAACTTCAAATTTTGACAAATCACGGAATTTTGATACATTTTTAAGAAAAGAAATCCAATAAGCTCAAAGCACGAAGCAAATCTTTTGTTTGATTTCCTAATCTGATTAAGAACATTCTGCCTTATCTGAACATCACATTCTTTGCATAGTATTTGTTTTTATGTTTTCTCAAAAGAGGAAATGGGAATGCAAAATGCATGCAGATTCTTTTCTTTGTTTGTACTCCATACCATTATTTTACTTCAATTTGCAATTAGAGGCTCAGTTTTTTAAACATTCCACAAGCAGTCCCCACATTTTACTTTGTGTCAGTAATGTTTCATTGGACTGATACCAATATTTGACCAGTCAACTAAATTGACTGATCCCTATGGCATTGTTCATCATATACTATGGCCCCATATGTCCACCGCTAAAAGTCGAGGGTTGTTAATTTAAAAGGCAAAAATCAAGATGAATATTTTGAAAATTTCCTTAACATTTCAAATGTTATGAGCATTCAAACTCGTACTTCGAGACACAATCGGAATTTAAATTTTATAGGTTTTAAATTATAAAAAAATGATATCATATGCTAGTAATTAGATTCTGAATGAAAATTTTATATATATTTAGAAGTAATTTTTAACAAAAATATAAAATTTGAGCTAAAGGTACCAGGTTCGGCCGAACATGTACTTAACCTTCTAGCTCCACCCCTGTGCCTAACCTTCTAGGTCTGCTCGCCCAAGCCCCACTTGTTGAATTACACTAGGTTTGTTGTGATTGTTGTTTTCACATTTTTCTCTACTTGTTTATTAGTTAACAACTTGTTTGGATAGTTGTTCTATACCCACCGTTTTATAATGTATTATATTATATTATATTGTATTGTGTTATGAATACAACGTTTGGATTAATTATATTATTTGTTGTTGTTAAATAACATTTTACTATTTGATTTAAATATATCGTACTGTACTGTAACTGATAACTTTACTAAAATACCCTCAATTATTTAAGTATTAAATTTATTAAGAATTACGCATAAAAATAATTTAAATAAAATCCCTTTCTACTAATTTATCACCAAATATGTCTTTAATTTATCATCAAATATGTTATTAACTATCATCAGAAAAAAATAAAAAACTATGATAAAGAAAGGAACGAGAATTGATAGAACAAAGGAACAAAGAATTGGAGTTAAAGTAATTAGAATTGGAGTTAAAATCACATTAGGAGAAAAAACGAAACAAAAATAAGGCAAAACTTATACCTTTTACGTTGGAGTTGGAAGCGGTAGAAGTTATGAAAAACAAAGGGACTAAGACAAAGTAGGTTATATGTTGGAGATTTGGAGTTAAAATAAAAAATAAAAAAAATATAAAAGGTAAAGCATAATTATGGAGTAATAAATTATGGTATAATTGGAAAAAAAAATAGGAAACAATCACCACCACATCAAATCGGTTGTTTCAAAAAATGAGACTTTTCGTTGTTCCGAAACAATGGATTTAACAATACAATACAACCAATTTTAATAAAACAATAAAAATAAATATTATTTTGGAATAACAATACAGTACGATATAACGCGTAACAACCATCCAAACAAGTTGTAATATTCTGAAATAGAGTAGGGAGAATACAATAGCCATTTGCATTGGATCCAAAGGAAATCACAGAAAATAGTGTGGGATCAATAATTGATTGATTTTCTGAGGATATGACGAATTGTGTTACTAGTATTGCTCACATTGATTTTCCCACTACTCCAAGAATCTTGGTTCTATATTTGGTGATATTGGGAAAGAGGAAAAGTTTGGCTAAGTATTAGCCTCGTCATATACTTTTGATTGGTTCGTCCTTTCATTTTAGTGGATTGCATGTGCTCTTCATTTGCTATCTTAATGGATAAGAAAGTCACAAAACTTATTTATGTAGGTTTCCTCCAACAACCACTAATCATATTTCCATTAAGACTAATTAATTGCCATTTGTCAAACATATTAGGAAGTGTATAATTTAACTGATAAAGGGAATATAATTCAACAACAACCTCCACTTCATTGTAATACTGCAATAAAGTTCCTATATATTCAGCATTTCTTAGCTTTTCTATACCTTACACTTTAATTAACATGATCATAAGCAAGGGGCAAGGGGTTTCCCGAAAATTACACTATGCATATAAGAAAAATTTTGATTTTATCTCTATATATTATATTTTGAATTTTTTCGTAACAGCCTAAAAATATAACTTAGTTGTCAAGGGGGTTCAGAACCTTTCTAAGGTCGCTAGTTCAATTCACACTAGCCATGGTGTCTTTTAATTTTTTAACTTTTTTTTTGAATCTCTTTAGCAGAAACCCTACCTTCGCCATTGATCATAAGTATGGCAAGATTTCATTATGACAAAATTTCCTGTTTACCTCGTATCGTTTGGCGTGCGGCCCTTCCTCGTACCTTGTGTGAATGTATGATGTTTTTGTGCACCGGGATGTCCTACCGATCCCATATATATATTGTTAACAAATTTTTTACTTAAAATGGAAATGAAAGAAAAGCAAGCTTGCCGAAAAAGAAATGTCCTGATTGTCCATTACAACGTATGATGAGGAAGCAGTGCTTAAGACCGAAGAAGAAGAAGAACACATGTCCAAGGATAAGGTAGCAGAATATTGATTTTAGGTAGAACAGTATATTTGTTCTTCTCGGATTCGCCAAGGTTATTTTGATATGAGTATGATGAGTACTATATTTGTGTCATTTCGTTTTCTTCAAGCACAAACTTGCCCACACCTATATATGCAGCAGCTAGCGTCGTCTGTAACCTTAACAATTGTACAAGGCAACGTGGCAGTAAATTGGGAGTAAACTTTGTTTGTAAACAATGTGGGGGAGCACAATAAAACGAAAAATAATAATAATTGAGACATGAATTATGTAGTGTTATAATGAGAGCATTTATCATGATATATGACACCAATCTCCATCTCAGGGTTGCTGGGCATGTTTCATGAAAAAATTTAACTGTATCCGTTGTTTATATCAAGTAAATGAATCCATAACAGTAGTTATGCGTATACATTATTTATTACTTAATCATGGTTCGGTAATACCTATCTAACGCGAGTAAGTATTTACATGTTTCGCTAAATATTTTTACTTATCCTATATATAGGTGGCCGTGTGGAATACTGTAATCATTTTAAATTGTACCATATCTCTCTTTGTATGGTGCAAAGATAATGTTAGTATTTGAATTGCACTAGTGTAACTTTGAATATTTCCTCTCCCTTTTTTTTCTGCTAAGTTCATGGAAAATAATAAAGCCCTACATCCTTGTTTTCTCTGTTATAAAAGTATCAAAAGGTTTATGATCAAATTACGCATGTGGTAATAGTTATAAGACAATTAATGCATGCAGTGGTAGAGTAAGAAATTTTACTAAGGGTTGTCGATATATAAAAAATTAAATATACACAATAAAAAGAGTCAATATATATAGTATATATATATATATATATCAAACAAAATTTCACATATCTAAAATATTATAATTTTTCGGTAAAAAGACGTCAATTTACACCCACCCCTTAGCATAAGGTGACTCCGTCACTTAATGCATGCCCTTATTTACTTTTCATATAAGGTTTAACATTAGTCATTGATGTGTTCGCACTCACTTTTACCACTTAATCATAATAATTTGATGCATGGATTGTTTGAGAGTAATTTTTTTTCCTAATTACCATGTAGTAGATGACATAGTCATAAAACCCAAAGGTGAAATAAAAGTGGACCCCACTATGCAGCCAACAATCTCTTTCTTTTTCTAAATTATTTTTCTTGTTTAGTGTTTTAGTTTTGAAGTGAAACCCAACCAACCAAATATGATTGAAAATTCTATTTAGGCAAAAGGCTCTGATTTGTTCCGGTACTATTCAAAATTGAGTAACTTTGCTCCTTAAATAAAAATTTTATCAAATAGTACCGCCAACTTTTCGGAAAAGTAGTTGTTTTTGCCTTTGACTGCTGCCAAAGCTCCAAGCTGAGAATAATTTTAAACTTTATTTAAAAGTTTAAAGATACAATTGGATCTTTTTTTCTCAAAAAATTAGACATTCAGCTGGAGTTCATCCATTTCAGGTTTAAGCTCCATTTATAGCAATGGAAAACATAAGCAATTTGCTAATGACAAGAATATAAATTGATCAATAGTTTAACATTGGGTGCAAATTTCGCATCTTACCATTACAATCCATGTAACTTCTATATAATATTATATATGTCGTAACATTTTTTATTATATATTCTTCAAGTCAATAATTGATCGAGGAATGCTAACATATATATTCTCTTCACCTTTTCCATATTTTTTAATTAACCATACCCCAAAAAAAGTTCTGTGTTCTTCATTCTTTTAAATATTTTCGAATAGTTGGGAGAGGGCCAGGATAGATCAATTGTTTAGAGCCAAAACGTTATTCCATCTTTGCGAGAAAAAAAAATTCAACATCATTTTCTTGTGAGAATTTTTTGACGCGACAAAGAATCTTCATCGCGCGTTAGGTCTTTTGAAACTTTATCATCAGATCATTTGATGAAAAACAATAAAATAACATTTATATACTTTCCTTTCATAAATATTGTAATCGTACTTGTTTTGGATAACAAATCAAATTCAATGTTTACTTTTTTTAGCAGTTATATATTGATTATACATTATTATATACATATTATACACATATTATACATAAATTATATATATATATATATATATATATATATATATATATATGTGTGTGTATTTTTTTGTATATGGAGATTTTTTTTCAAAAAAAGATATTCTTAGCCTAACAGAAATGATATGAGCAAGACACAGATCTTTCAAAACAGGACAAAAGATGAGATATGCATCGATAATATATTAACATCCTTTCCTTCTTTTGATAGAAAATTCTTTCCTTTTGTCCCTTTAAACATTACCGAAATATTCTCATTAAATAATCCCAAGAAGAAGATAAACCGAGTAATTGGCGTATGGAAGGGATCTAAAATCTAATGTAGTGCGTAAGTGGGGACCAAAGATATGGGCAGCTCCAGGCAAGATAGGGCCCCCCATGTAGAGTTGCATTTCACACTCTAATGGGTCCCACAAACAGATCCTTACTCGTAGTTTATTGAATCTGTGCTAGTAATTAAAGGTTTCAGGTTTAAACTTTGAGAGTCTCGGTCACCTTTGATAGAGTAAAATTTTATATTTTAAGTAGGTATCATTCATATTTTTTTGGGTAAATAACTTATCATTTAACCAAATGTATTATTTATAGACCCCAATTATGTATGTCAATAGATAATATTGGATCAATTCTAAAAAATATGCACATAAAATACCTATATGTAAAAAAATAATGGGTTCACGTGCATTATTATTTTAACAGTAAATCTACACCCGGATACCAGACTTCAGGCGAAAACTTAAACAAAATAATACTTGTTTACCCGTGATTTGTTGAGATTGGAACTCATCTCAATTTGGTTCAAATCAAAGATAAAAGACACGAAATATAGTATCTTGGTTTCTTCGAATGAAAAGAGGAAAACTTTGATAACAAATCAATTTGGGGCTAATTCAATGAAACCTAAAGATATTTCATTCAAGTTTGGGCTTTCGGAGTAGGTTTTATCTAACGAGAGAAGAAAGCCCAATATTTTCTCCTTAAGGGGCTGTATCAGCAGAAATCAAAAGAAAGGAGATCTTTCTAGAAGACTAGTAGATAATACATATATTTGTCATTTATTTTTGTATAAAATATAATTTAGTTATTCATTAGCCAATTAGAAATAGGACAACTGTATAGGTAGTTATAGAAGAGAATACTCTCTCTGGCATTTTCGTTTCTATATAAACAAGCATGTACAGTGTAAACATCGACAAGTTTTTGGAATACAAAGAAAACTTTTTCCAAAATCTTTTAAATTCCTACATGGTATCAGAGCAATATGTGCTCATCTCTCTTATTTTTTTTTCATCTTTCAATATCTTCCCATTGCTCCCTTTACAGAAACTCCAACTACTATCGATTTTGCATCTTCCACCATGATTGACACCTCAAACCCTTATTATCTCCATCCTTGTGATTCGCCTGTGATGATTTTGGTGAACTCACTTTTTGATGGAAAGGGATATGCTAGGTGGAATAGGGCAATTATCATTTATCTCTCTGCCAAGAGCAAGATTAGATTCATAGATGGATCTTCTGCAGAACCTGCTTCTGACTCTACACAGCACAAGGCCTGGAGCCGCTGCAATGACATGGTTATTTCCTGAATTCTTAACTTACTTTCAAAAGATATAGTTGAGTTTGTGTTGTACTTGATGACTACAAGAGAGATATGGACAGAGTTAGCTGCTAGATTTAACAATGTAATGGTGCTCAGTTGTACCAGCTTTAAAAAGAACTCAGTGATGATGTACAAAGTACTACTGATATTGCATACTATTTTACTAAAGTGAAAAAAAAATATGGGATGAGTTGGATGCTCTCAATACCTTTGATCATTGCTCTTGCAAATGCACATGTGCTGGAAAGGCTAAGACCATCAAATCCCATCAGGATGGCAGGTTGATTTAATTCCTCATGGGACTCAATGAGACCTACTTTGGTGTAAGGAGCATGATGGATCTCTTGCCCACAGTTAGTCATGCTTATTGTCTCTTGATCCAAGATGAGAAGCAGAGGGAGATTCATGTTATGCATATCTTGGAGAACCTGCTTTTTTTGCAATCAATTAGAAGGTCAATCAGAGAAACAACAACACTCAGAATTTCACTGGAGGAGCAGGAAATTTTAAACAAAATCTTGATAAGCAGAAGGGTGGAAAATATTGTACCTATTTTAAGATGACTAATCATATTGTTGGTAATTGCTACAGGTTGATTGGTTTTCTTGCAGATTTTAAGCTCATTAAGAATATGAGGAACCAGGCTCCCGCTCCAACTCACTGTAATGCAGCCCATGTTGTACCTGAGCAAAGCATCATGCAATCAGGTCAGAATATGGAAGGCTCTTCCTTAGGAAATATCATCACACAAGAGCAGTATTTCCAGTTGTTTCAGCTTCTTCAGGAGGTGAAGATAGGACAACAGAATGATCAAGTCATTGATGCCTCTGTCTCTTCCAACTGTGTTGGTATTATCACACCTCGTTTAGATCATTGCTCTTTTTCTCTTTTCTCTCATACTGATTCTCTCTCCTCGATACTAGACTCAGGAGCTTCAGAGCATATGACCTATGATTCCTCTCTACTTTTTAACATTGCTCTTTTACCTATAACATTGTATGTTAAACTGTCAAATTCACATAAGCTTAAAGTCACTCATAAGGGTAGTGTAACTATTCTACCAGATCTAACTCTTCATAATGTGCTCTTTGTTCCAGATTTCAAATTCAACCTTCTATCAGTTCACAAATTCACCACTCAATTAAATTGCCTTTTAATTTTCTACTCTCTTGGTGCAATATTGTAGGCCCCTTAAATGAAGAGGCCAGTGGTTCTTGGTGAAATTCAAGAAGTGTTATATTTTCTCAAATGTGTTCCTGCAAAGCATAAATCAATTCTAGCCAACTTTACCTCTAGTTCAGCTTTTATCAATTTTGTTTCATCAAACAAGTTATTTGTCACATCCCAATTTCACCTATAGGTCGTGATGGCGCCCAACACTATAGCTAGGCAAGCCAACTAATACATTAAACATATATCGATAAAATTTAAATTCAAGAAAAAATAATAAGACCCCAAATTATATCAATGTGTGTGCCAAGACCTGATATCACAAGTGTATGATCATCTAGTAGATTATACAAAACCTCCAATATTGTCTGAAATAAAAATAGACAGAATGAAAAATACAAGGAGAGACACTGGTAGCTGCAAAACGGCTCAGAAAGACAGCTCACCACTATACCCCTGGATAACATGGGTGTAGGACGATAGGTCCCCCAGTAAGACTTGCCTCAGGTCCTGCATAATAAAGTATAGCATGAGTACGTAAATAACGTGTACCCAGTATGTATCAAGCCTAATCTCGAAGTGGTAGAGACGAGATGACCAACTTTGACACTCACTAAGGGTCATCAATAATAAATGGAATAAATTATAATTATTCAAATCAGCATGATTCACAGAGTTAACAATAATTTATTCAATTAGCAGAAATAATAAAAATCCTTCAAATGCAATAATTTTCAATCTATTAATTAAATCCTTCAATTTCAATAAAACTTCCAATTTATCAAATAACTTTACAAGGTGCAATTCAATTTCAATAAATTTCCAATTTATCAAATAACTTACAAGCTGCAATTCATTTTCAATAAATTTTTAATTTAGCAAATAGCTTTACAAGCTGCAATAATTTATCCAAGTATCGTGTAATTATTATTATTAAGCACGATATCTGTCGAGGACGTACAACCCAATCCAGAGTGTCGTGTACACTGCCGAGGGACGTGCGGCATGATCCATAGATGCATCTATCCTGCCGAGGCGTTCGGCCTGCTCCACAAGAAAGGAGGACGTTTTCTTATGTACCTCCGGAAGGAGAGTATATTTATTAAAAGATAAATTCGGGAGGAAGAACAATTTCTCTTAACAATTAATTAATTTAAACAGAAATTCAAGCATATGAGATTTCTATCCTTTAATATTTTTATCTAACAATTCAAAACATATATATAAATATATCAAATAATTTAATTAAGTAAAGATTACAATTTACACAAGTAATTTATGCTTTTGAGTCCTAAACTACCCGGACTTTAGCATTAATAGTAGCTACGCATGGACTCTCGTCACCTCGTGCATACGTAGCCCCCACAATTAGCAACAATTATTTAATTTAATCACTTATGGGGTAATTTTTCCCTCACAAGATTAGACAAGAGACTTACCTCGTCTTGCTCCAATTTAATCCACTAGAAGGCCTTTTCCACGATTATCCAACTCTGTCTCGCTCGAATCTAGCTAAAAATAATTCGATACAATCACTAAAAATATAGGAATCAATTCTATAAGAAAATACTACATTTTCAATAAAAATTCCGAAATTAATTAAAACTTCGTCCATGGGACCCACGTCTCGGAATCCGGCAAAAGTTACGAAATATGAACAACCACTCAACCACAAGTCTACCCATACCAAAATCACTAAATTCCGATAATAATTCAGCCTTCAAATCTATCCAAGAGGATTTTCAAACTTTTCCAACTCAATTCACCAATTAAATGATAAAAATAGTGATGGATCCGAGCTCCAAATCGTTAAAAATGAAAAATGAAAGTCCCATTTTCAGAACTTAAACTCTCTGCCCAATGATTTCTTCTACGCGATCGCGAACTTCCTCACGCGATCGCGTAGCACCAATTTTTCTGCCCAAACATTAACCCTACGCAATCGCAGAAAACCCCACGCGATCACGAAGCACAGTCTCCGCAAGCCTACGCGATCGCGAGCCTCCTCACGCGATCGCGAAGCATTAAACGTGTGGTCAGCTTCTGCTTCGTTTCCTCTTCGCGAATGCAGCCTTAGCCACACGTTCGCATAGCACAACTGAATCCAACCTACGCGATCGCGGACATGCCCAAGCGATCGCATAGAACAAATTCTCAGCTGCCAAATTAAGCCTACGCGATCGCAACCTAATCCACGCGATCGCGTATAAGGAAATGAGAAGAACATTTCCAGCAGCTATCAACAATGTTCCAAAAGCCAAAAATGACTTGTTAGCCGTTCGAAACTCACCCGAGCCCCTCGGGACCTCAACCAATTATACCAACAAGTCCTAAAATATCATACGAACTTAGTCGAAACCTCAAATCACATCAAACAATGCTAAAACCACAAATCATCCTCCAATTCAAGCTTAATAAAACTTAAAATTTTCAACTTCTTCATTTGGTACCGAAACCTATCAAATCAAGTCCGATTGACCTCAAATTTTGCACACAGGTCATAAATGACATAACAGAGCTTTGAAAATTTTCAGAACTGGATTTCAACTCCGATATCAAAAAATCAACTCCCCGGTCAAACTTCCAATCTTAAATTCCTATTTTAGCCATTTCAAGCCTAATTTAACTACGGACTTCCAAATAAAATTCCGAACACGCTCCTAAATCTAAAATCACCATACGGAGCTGTTGGAATTGTTAGAATTCTATTCTAAGGTCGTTTTCTCAAAATATTGACCGAAGTCAAACTTGACATTTTAAAGCCAACTTAAGGAACCAAGTGTTCCAATTTCAACCCAAACACTTTCAAATCCCGAACCAACCATCCCCGCAAGTCATAAATCATAAAAAGCGCATGCGGGAGGTTTTATTTTAG
The DNA here is from genome assembly GCF_000390325.3 of Nicotiana tomentosiformis. Taxonomy (NCBI): domain Eukaryota; kingdom Viridiplantae; phylum Streptophyta; class Magnoliopsida; order Solanales; family Solanaceae; genus Nicotiana; species Nicotiana tomentosiformis. The sequence goes on along the minus strand of NC_090822.1, from coordinate 113,366,543 downwards.
GGAGCGGGGTTCTAAAAGTTAAAATGACCGGTTGGGTCATTACATTATCCACCTCTTAAACAAACGTTTGTCCTCGAACGGGTTTAGAATTATACCTGGAGTGTTGAATAAGTGTGGATATTTGCTCCGCCTGTCTTCCTCAGCTTCCCAAGTCGCTTCCTCGATTGGTTGGACCCTCCACTGGACCTTTACTGCAGAAATCCTCTTGGACCTCATCTGGCGAACTTGTTTATCAACAATGGCAAATGGCTATTCTTCATAACCCAAACTCTTATCTAGCTGAACTGTTCTGAAGTCCAACACATGTGATAGGTTAGGTTGATACTTCTGTAGCATAGATACATAGAAAACCGGATGAACTCCCGATAGACTGGGAGGCAATGCAAGCTCGTAAGCAACCTCCCCAACTCATCTCAACTCCTCAAATGGGCCTATAAACCTTTGGCTCAACTTGCCCTTCTTCCCGAATCTCATAATTCCCTTCATCGGCGAAACCTTCAAGAGAACTGTTTCACCTACCATAAATGGTAAATCACGCGCTTTCTGATCCACGTAACTCTTCTGTTTGGACTGTGCTGTACAAAGTCGCTCCTGAATCAACTCTACCTTTTCCAATGCATCCTTTACCAAATCAGTACCATATAACTTAGCCTCACTGGGCTCAAACCACCCGATGGGCGAACGACATCACCGACCATACAAAGCCTCAAATAGAGCCATCTCGAAGCTGGATTGGTAACTGTTATTATAAGCAAACTCGACCAAAGGCAAGAAACGATCCCACTGACCTCCAAAGTCAATCACACATGCCCTGAGCATATCCTCTAATATATGAATTGTCCGCTCTGATTGCCCGTTGGTCTGCGGATGAAAGGCTGTGCTGAGCTCTACACGGGTCCCCAACTCACTTTGTACTACTCTCCAGAAATGTGAAGTAAACTGAGGGCCTCTATATGATATGATGGAAATTGGCACGCCGTGCAACCGAACTATCTCCTAAATATATATCTGGGCCAACCTCTCTGAAGTATATGTAGTCACAACAGGAATAAAGTGTGCCGACTTGGTCAACCTGTCGACAATGACCCAAACTGTATCAAACTTCCGCAAGGTCCGCGACAACCCAACTACAAAGTCCATAGTGATGTGTTCCCATTTTCACTCTGGTATAGTCATCTGCTGAAGTCAGCCACCTGGCCTCTGGTGCTCATATTTAACTTGCTAATAATTTAGACACCTAGCTACATACTCAACTATGTCCTTTTTCATTCGTCTTCACCAATAATGCAGCCTCAAATCACAATACATCTTTATAGCACCTGGATGAATAGAATACCGGGAACTGTGTGCTTCCTCTAGGATCTTTTTCCTCAGTCCATCCACATTAGGAACACATAGACGATCCTGGAGTCGCAGAACACCATCTGTGCCAATAGTAACTTCTTTGGCACTACCACGTAGTACCGTTTCTCAATGAACCATTAAGTGTGGATCATCATACTTGCGAGCCTCGATCTATTCAAATAGTGAAGACTGAGCTACAACATATGCAAGAACTCGGCTGGGCTCTGAAATATCCAGCCGCACAAGTCTGTTGGCCAAGGACTGAATATCTGAAGCCAATGGCCTCTCCTCTGCTGAAATAAAAGCCAAACTACCCATACTCTCTGCCTTTCTACTCAAGGCGTCTGCAACCATATTTGCTTTGCCCGGATGATACAGGATAGTAATATCATAGTCTTTTAGTAATTCCAGACATCTGCGCTGCCTCAAATTTAGGTCCCTCTGCTTGAACAAATGCTGCAAACTGCGATGATCAGTGTAAACTTCACAAGACACCCCATAAAGATAATACCTCCAAATCTTAAGAGCGTAAACAATCGCAGCTAATTCCAAATCATGTATCGGATAATTCTGCTCGTGGGACTTCAGCAGACGTGAAGCATATGCAATAACTCGCCCTTCCTGCATTAATACACAACCCAATCAATGTGTGAAGCGTCATAATATACTGTATACATCCCCGAACCGGAAGGCAACACTAACACTGATGTTGTAGTCAATGCTGTCTTGAGCTTTTGAAAGCTCACCTCACAATCATCGGACCATCGAAACGGAGCACCCTTCTAGGTTAATTTGGTCAAAGGTCTTGTAATAGATGAAAAACCCTCCAGAACCGACGATAATAACCTGCTAAACCAAGAAAACTCCTGATCTCAGTCGCCGAAGTGGGACAATGCCAATTTTGAACTGCCTCAATCTTTTTGGGATCAACTTTAATGCCCTCGCCCGATACAATATGCCCCAAAATGCTACAGACTCAAGCCAGAACTCACATTTAGAGAACTTAGCATATAGCTTTTGTTCCCGCAACGTCTGAATCACTACTCTCATATGCTGCTCATATTCCTTCTTACTGCGCGAGTAGATTAAAATGTCATCAATGAATACAATGACAAACGAATCAATATATGGTATGAATACCATGTTCATCAAATCCATAAACGCTGCAGGGGCATTAGTTAAACCGAAGTACATCACTAGAAACTCATAATGACCAGGTCTAGTCCGAAAAGCAGTATTCGGAACATCCGAATCCCGAATCTTCAACTGATGGTACCTGACCTCAAGTCGATCTTAGAGAACACCCTAACACCCTACAACTGGTCAAATAGATCATCAATACGTGGCAACGGGTACTTGTTCTTAATAGTGACTTTGTTCAGTTGACGATAATCAATACACATCCGCATTGTTTCATCTTTCTTCTTCACAAATAATACCGGTGCACCCCAAGGCGATACATTCGGTCTGACGAACCCTTTGGCTAGTAACTCCTCAAGCAGTTCTTTCAATTCTTTCAGAGCCATACGGTACGGTGGGATAGATATATGCTGGGTATCTGGAGCCAAATCAATACAGAAATCAATATCACGATCAGGTGACATACCTGGAAGATCTGAAGTAAATACATCGGAGAACTCCCTGAACTACTAGCACTGAATCAATAACCGGAGTCTCTGAAGTGGTATCCCGAACATAAGCTAGATAAGCTAAAGAACCCTTCTCAACCATGTGTTGAGCCTTTATAAAAGAAATAACCCGATTAAATGAACTAACAGACAAACCCTTCCACTCCAGCCTAGGCAAAGATGGAATAGCCAAGGTAACAGTTTTGGCATGACAATCTAGAATAGCATGATATGGAGATAACCAGTCCATACACAGAATAATTTCAAAATTGGTCATCTCGAGCAATAAGAGATATGCACTAGTTTTATAACCACATAATGTAATAATACAAGACCGGTAGATCCGGTTCACAATAACAGAATCTCCTACAGGAGTGGACACAAAAATAGAAGTACTCAAGGACTCACGAGAAACACCAGGACTGGAGCAAATAGAGATGACACATATGAATACGTGGATCCTGGATCAAATAATACTGAGACATCTTTGCCGCAAACAGAAATAATACCTGTAATCACAGCATCTGAGGCCTCTCCATCTGGTCTAGCCGGAAAAGCATAAAATCGAGCTGGAGCGCCAACTGGCTGGCCTCCGCCTGGCTGACCTCCACCTCTAGGACGTCCCCTACCCACCTATCCTCCACCTCTTGGTGGTCGGACTACTGGTGGAGCAACTGGTGCGGTAATCATAGGCTGCTGACCCTGCTGCACTGATCTTCCCCGCAGTCTGGGGCAGAATCTCCGCATGTGACTGGGGTCCCCGCACTCATAACAACTCTTCGGTGTGATGGGCTACCGACTAAGTGCTTGGCCCTGGGGACCTGAATACCCACTGGAAGGACACTAAATAGCTGGTGGGCAATAAGAACTCTCTGGTATAGCACTGAGATAAGATTGCACTAAAGCACCTCGAGGATGTGGTGGTGTTGGATATGGGGGCCTGCTGGACTGTCCTCTCACGAACTGACCTCTGCCCCTAGACGGAGCACCTCTGAACTCTCCAGAATACCTAAATCGCTTATCTCTCGTAACCTGCTCTCGGCTCCGCTGACGTACACCTTCAATCCTGCGGGCTATCTCCACGACTAGCTCATAAGAAGTACCCATCTCAACCTCTCGAGCCATATTGGCCTGAATGCCAGTATGTAAACTCGCAACAAACCTCCGCACTCTTTTCGCCTCAGTAGGGAGTATCATAAGTGCATGGTGAGATAACTCAAAAAATCTCGCCTCATAATCAGTCACTGACATCTGACCCTACTGGAGCTGCTCAAACTGAAATCTCAACTCTCCCCTCTAGTAGGGTGGAATATACCTATCCAGGAAGATACGGGTGAACCTGTCCCAAGTTATGGGAGGAGAATCTGCTGGTCTGCCAAGAACATAAGACTGCCACCATCTACGGGCTCTGCCCTCTAGCTGAAAAGTAGCAAAGTCTACCCCATGAGAATCCAATATCCTCATGTTGTACAGTCTATCCTTGCAACGATCAATGAAGTCATGTGGATCCTCATGTCGCTTACCCCCAAAGACAGGAGGATGTAGTCTAGTCCATCGGTCCAATAGTTTCTGAGGATCAGCGGCTACAGCTAACCTGGGCTCAAGTGTAGCTTCTTCCACTAATTGGGCTCCACCTGCGGGTAGTGCACCCTGGGTCTGATATACAGCAGCTGCCTGTCCATGAGCCTGCGCGGTAGGGGTCTGTGCTCCCCGCCCGCCTGAGATGTGGCTGGGTCTGCCGGAAATAAATTGGCCTGAGTCATATTGTCCATGAACCATAAGATACGACCCATGACATCATGAAATCCCGGTGCAAATGTGAAATCCACCGGGTTTTCAATGGGATTCTTTGCTGTACCCACTGGCGGCATAACTGGAACAGTCCTGTGACGTCCTCTCCCTCTACCACGGGTTGGAGCCCTCCCTCGGTCTCGGCCTCTGCCTCGGCCTCTAGCAACTGAGGGAGTAGCTCTTCCCTAGTCTGGAACCTCATTCGAGCGCGTTCTCACCATTTTTTAGAGAATAAGAGAAGGATATTTAGTACTACATTAATTGCACAATTGAATATGAAGAAAGGTAGTTATCCTAACACCCTATAGCCTCTCGAAGTTAAGTACAAACGTCTCGGTACCGATTCGTAAGACTCTATTAGGTCTGCTCATAACTTGTGAGACCTACGTGAATCTAGTGCTTTGATACCATGTTGTCACAACCCAATTTTACCTATAGGTCGTGATGGCGCCCAACACTATAGCTAGGCAAGCCAACTAATACATTAAACATATCAATAAAATTTAAATTTAAGAAAAAATAATAAGACTCCAAATTATACCAATGTGTGTGCCAAGACCTCGTGTCACAAGTGTATGAGTATCTAGTAGATTATACAAAACCTCAAATATTGTCTGAAATAAAAATAGATAGAATAAAAAATACAAGGAGAGATACTGGTAGTTGCAGAACGACTCAGAAAGACAGCTCACCACTATGCCCCTGGATAACGTGGGTGTAAGACGATAGGTCCCCCAGTAGTACTTGCCTCAGGTCCTGCACAAAAAAGTACAGCAAGTGTAGCATGAGTACGTAAACAACGTGTACCAAGTAAGTATCAAGCCTAATCTCGAAGTGGTAGAGACGAGATGACCGACTTTGACACTCACTAAGGGTCATCAATAATAAATGGAATAAATTATAATTATTCAAATCAGCATGATTCACAAAGTTAACAATAATATATGCAATTAGCAGAAATAATAAAAATCCTTTAAATGCAACAATTTCCAATCTATTAATTAAATCCTTCAATTTCAATAAAACTTCTAATTTAGCAAATAGCTTTACAAGCTGCAATTCAATTTCAATAAATTTCTAATTTATCAAATAGCTTACAAGCTGCAATTCAATTTCAATAAATTTTCAATTTATCAAATAGCTTTACAAGCTGTAATAAACTGTCCAAGTATCGTGTAATTATTATTATTAAGCATGATTTCTGTCGAGGACGTACGACCCGATTCAGAGTGTCGTGTACACTGCCGAGGGACGTGCGGCATGATCCATAGATGCATCTATCCTGCCGAGGCGTTCGGCCCGCTTCACAAGAAAGGAGGACGTTTTTTTATGTACCTCCGGAAGGAGAGTATATTTATTAAAAGATAAATTCGGGAGGAAGAATAATTTCTCTTAACAATTAATTAATTCAAACAGAAATTCAAGCATATGAGATTTCCATCCTTTAATATTTTTATCTAACAATTCACAACATATATATAAATATATCAAATAATTTAATTAAGTAAAGACTACAATTTACACAAGTAATTCATGCTTTTGAGTCTTAAACTACCCGGACTTTAGCATTAATAGTAGCTACGCACGGACTCTCGTCACCTCGTGCGTACGTAGCCCCCACAATTAGCAACAATTATTTAATTTAATCACCTATGGGGTAATTTTCCCCTCACAAGATTAGACAAGAGATTTACCTCGTCTTACTCCAATTTAATCTACTAGAAGGCCTTTTCCATGATTATCCAACTATGTCTTGCTCGAATCTAGCCAAAAATAATTCGATACAATCACTAAAAATATAGGAATCAATTCTATAAGAAAATTCTACATTTTCAATAAAAATTCTAAAATTAATTAAAAATTCGTCCGTGGGACCCACGTCTCGGAACCCGATGGGTTTTCAAATCCTAAAATCCTCAAATCTATCCAAGAGGGTTTTCAAACTTTTTCAACTCAATTCACCAATTAAATGATAAAAATAGTGATGGATTCGGGTAATTTAACCAATATTGAGTTAAGAACACTTACCCCGTTGTTTTCTCTGTAAATTTCCCAAAAATCGCCTTAATCCGAGCTCCAAATCGTTAAAAATGAAAAATGGGTCCCATTTTCAGAACTTAAACTCTCTCCCCAGTGATTTCTTCTACGCGATCGCGAACTTCTTCATGTGATCGCGTAGCACAAATTTTTCTGCCCAAACATTAACCCTACGCGATCGCGGAAAACCCCACGTGATCGCGAAGCACAGTCTCCGCAAGCCTACGCAATCGTGAGCCTCCTCACGCGATCGCGGTGCATTAAGCGCGTGGTCAGCTTCTGCTTCGTTTCCTCTTCACGAACGTAACCTTAGCCACGCATTCACATAGCACAACTGAATCTAACCTACGCGATCGCGGACTTGCCCACGCGATCGCATAGAACAAATTCTCAGCTGCCAAATTAAGCATACGCGATCGCAACCCAATCCACGCGATCGCGTATAAGGAAATCAGAAGAAAATTTCCAGCAGCTATCAGCAATGTTCCAAAAGCCAAAAATGATCCGTTAGCTGTCCGAAACTCACCCGAGCCCCTCGGGACCTCAACCAATTATACCAACAAGTCCTAAAATATCATACGAACTTAATCGAAACCTCAAATCACATCAAACAACGCTAAAACCACGAATCATCCTCCAATTCAAGCTTAATAAAACTTAAAATTTCCAACTTTTTCATTCGGTAACGAAACCTACCAAATCAAGTCCGATTGACCTCAAATTTTGCACACAAATCATAAATGACATAACAGAGCTTTGAATATTTTCAGAACTAGATTCCGACTCCGATATCAAAAAGTCAACTCCCCGGTCAAACTTCCAAACTTAAATTCCTATTTTAGCCATTTCAAGCCTAATTTAACTACGGACTTCCAAATAAAATTCCGAACACGCTCTTAAGTCTAAAATTACCATACGGAGCTGTTGGAATCATCAGAATTCTATTCCGAGGTCGTTTTCTTAAAATATTGACCGAAGTCAAACTTGGCCTTTTAAAGCCAACTTAAGGAACCAAGTGTTCCGATTTCAACCCAAACACTTCCAAATCCCGAACCAACCATCCCCGCAAGTCATAAATCATAAAATTCACATACGAAAAGTTTTATTTTAGGAAACAGGGTTCTAAAATTTAAAATTACCGGTTGGGTCATTACATTATTTCCTAAATCAGCCTGTAATGAGTCTAGTATTGCTGTAGTTTCTCATTCTAAGTCTAGTTTTATTAAGCATATTTCTGATGTAAGCCTATGGCACATGAGCTTAGGGCATTTTCCTGTCTCTAGTATGAAAATTTTATCCAATTTTCAGTATTCTACATTGTCTACAATATTGATCCTTGTGATGTTTGTTCTAAAGCTAGGCAAGCTAAGCTGCCTTTTCCTACTAGCACTACCAGCACCAAAGCTATTTTTCAACTCATTCATGTTGATACCTGGAGGCCTTATAGAGCTTCTACACATGATGGTTATAGGTATTTCACTATTAGAAATTCGCTAAAAACCGACCAAAAAATCGACCAAAGTGGACGGTGTTTGATAGTCGGAATGGCTTACCGACCAAAATTGGTCGGAAATTATCGACCAAAGTTGGTCTAAAATTACCAACCAACTTTGGTCGGTAGCTTAAAATGACCATCTAACAAGTTTAAGTACTTACCGATCAATTTTGGTCGGAAACATATTTTATTAATTTACTTTTACCGACCAAAGTTGGTCGATTTAACTAAATTATGTTTTTTATTAATTATTGAAATTTAAAAAAGCCGACCAACTTTGGTCGGTAATTGAAAATATATATTTTTTAAAAATAATTAAAATTAAACATTACCGACCAACTATGGTCGGTAACCTCAACAGTGCAGGCAAAATACCGACCAAAGTTGGTCGGTAATATTGAATTCTGGGAATTCAATGTTCATTAACCGACTAACTTTGGTCGGTATTTTGGAATAATTTTTTTTAATTAAAAATCGACCAACTTTGGTCGGTTCTTGGTTTAATTTTGGCATAAAATGCCTCTTTTGGCAACTACACCACCTGCCAACATACCAATACACCTAATAACAACAACAACAACAACACAACAACAACAACCAAAACATTCAATAAATACTTTAAAACTAACAAATTAAAGTTCAATTGAACATAAAAATCCAAAACCAAGTTAAAACTAATTACAACTAGTTCAAAACCGGTTCTATTTGTCTAGTTTAAAGTATATAAAAGTCAATGGATTTTTTCTACAACATTATCATCACCGTCTGATGAACTTTCATTTACAAAACGGTATAGAGAACGGTCTTGTGGAGGACGGGAAGAACGATCACGGGGAGGACGGGAGGAACGATCACGAGAAGGACGGGAGGAACGATCACGTGGAGGTCGACCCTCTGGATATAACTCACAAGTTCGGGGCAACGGAAAAGTTCCACTAGATAGGAGAGTTCTGATCTGAGCTTGCATGCCAAGGAATTGAGCATCACTAAGCCTTTCTCTTTCCTTGGCCGCTTCTAGCTCGGATGTGAGCTTTGTCACTGTCTCCAGCATAGCGGAGAGGATCTCCCTATTTAGTTGCTCGCCTTGTGAGGAAGTCCTTTTTCCTCGCATTCCACACTTATAGCGATGGAAGTTTTTAGTAGGAAGCCCGTATACCTTCCCCCATTTTGGACCGCCAACACATTCCAACTAAATTCTTTCAGCATCCTCGTCCGAAGGTTGGGTTGGCTCACCCGATTCACCAGCTGGATGACTACAGATGAATTCCTCCACGTTACTTTGGTAGCGACCCTATATTATTTTAAATTAAATCAGTATTTCATGATTTTTATAAAAGTAAATTATAATACTTAAAGAAAATTGAAAGCTTACATATGCAATTGAGGCCCGGTCCTCGACCCACCTATCTTGATCCCCCTCTTTCTTCTTCTTCACAATATGCGTCTCCTTGAATAGCTCATCATGACTCATTGGACGCTCATACTTCTTTTCCTGAAAATAAATTAATTTAGTTAATAAACAAAATAGATATACTTAGAAAAGTAAAATAATTTAAGCAATTACGTACCGATCTTCTTTTTATTATCCCTAGGCTGATCGCACCTCCAGTGTGCAGGGAGCCTCCCTTCTCGGATGCACGAGCTTTCTTTCCTTTTTCGCTCCTCTCTAAGAACTCCACGGTAAGCCATTGCCTTTGCAAATCATTCCAAAAATTCTCAAGTAACCAGCCAGGCCTCTTGTTCTTCTTTCTAGCATCCGAGAAAGCATCCGCCAATCTCTTGCGAGCTTTATGATGAAAATTTGCAGCCACTTCCGCGCTATAGCAGTCTTCCCATACACACTTGCTCTGTATTTCAAAAGTTAAATATTAGATGGAAACATCATAAATATAAATTATTAAAATGTTTAAAAGAACATTTATACCTTAAATTGATTGAAAATTTGCTCCTTCAGTGAGAACGGGCAATCAGTCCAAGTCGCATAAGGGTCATCATAAAGCTTTCTGATGGCATTGGTGATTATCTTTGCAGTCTTATTACCCGGCCTGAACCTGTAATTTTACAATAAAAATACATTAATATCTTAGTAAAAATGTTACAAATCAATAGACGCAAAAATAATGAATAACACTTACCCATCACCCTCAGGAACTATGATGATCCTGCCATATCGATCATAATGCACTATCTCGTCATCACCATCCGAAGCATGTATATCAGAGGCATGTGAAGACGGTGTAGGCGGGTCAGCTACTGCCTCGCAGACGAAGGCCTGCAATAGATGGAGTCGATGATGAAGATGGTTGCGATCCCAGTGACTATAACATAGCTGGATGCGACCCAAGTGGATGTGATATTGATGGCTGTGACCCGAGTGGATATGACATGGATGGATACGATCCATGTGGCTGTGATATGTAGGGATGTGATCCATGTGGATGTGATGTAGATGGCTGCGATGCAGATGGTTGTAAGGCAGATGGACTGTATGTCAGACGTATAGTCCTATGGCCCTGTGATGGAAGACCTGGTGTCTGAATGAAGGTGTACGGCTCGTGATGCTGTGGCAGCTCAATATAGCCGCGTGGTGGAGGATAAGACATAGGCATCTCTAAAAAGGGTGGACAAGAGGGACTATTATTTTCTACCCTCCTCTTTCCCTTCCTACCCTTTTCTCGACCCCGAGAACTAGTAGGTTCCTTGTTACCTTGACCCTTGCCTGCCATCTGCATAATATAATACACATTTAGATTGAAACATATAAGAAATTAGCTATAAAACGAGAGTGCTTTAAAAAACCAACTTTTTAATCCTCATCTACGTATTGTTCCTCGTCCGAGAATTCTTCGCCCTCACTTGTTTGAGCTTCATCAGTTGATTCTTCGTCCTCATTTTCTATAATTGTTACTTCATTTATATCAACTTCTTCCAATATGCGTTCAGGATGTTCCAAATTATTTTCTAACTGATCGTCCACTATTTGGTGAACATTGGAGATATCGTTTTGATATGCAACATCTAACACATTCTCGACTTCCACCTTACCTACAAGATTAGTTTTTATTATAACCCACCAATCGGACTTATTCCGCTGCAATGGATAAGGAGCATAATATACTTGCCTAACATTATGTGCAATTATGAAAGGATCATATCGATCATACTCCCTCGTATGATTAACCTCAATTATGTTGTATAGGTGGTGTACTCTTGTACCTCTTGTTGGATTTGGGTCAAACCACTTGCATCTAAAGAGTATCAATTTCTTATATAGCCAACCTGTATATTCTAGTTGTAATATTTCTTTGACCACACCATAATAATCAATATCTCCAACTTGGTTGCCATCACCACCTTAAACCCACACCCCGCTATTGTTGCTATTTTTATTTTTAGAGCAATTCTCTGTATAAAACTTATAACCATTCACTACGTACTTAGATATTGTTGTGACCTGAAGCCCAGGTCCCCAAGATATATCTTTCAAAAATTGATTTATACCATTATTTGGATTATTTACCTACATAGTGTTAAAAAAATTCATAAGTTAGCACAACTTATGAATCAATTTTTATACATTCATTACGTGTATATATATATATATATATATATATATATATATATATATATATATATATATATATATATATATATATACTTACAAACTGTTTGAACCACGTATCAAATCTCGTATATACAGCATTATGGCCAAATTGACCCACAAAGTGACTGTGACACATCAAATATTTTTAGTAGTTGCATCAATATGTAGTCACAGTAAATTTACATTTTGATAACTAATAAATCAATACTTACTTGAGAAATGGTACAACTTCGGGACAATTTAGCAACACATGAAGTGTTGCTGACTTGTACTTCATATCACTCAAACTTCTCTTTCTAACATCCTTAGAACATCGGCCTGGTTGATTGAATATGGACATTGGTGGATATAATGGATCATTCACACATTCGACCATGTGCCTATTGGGCCTATTCCTAGAACATGGCATGTTACTCTCAAAATAATAAGAACAAAAATGTACAGTTTCCTTTGCAAGATAGGCTTCGCATAGAGATCCAACAATCCTATTCCTCTGCTTAACAAATTATTTGTATTTGCCAATTCTCCTACATAATGTCATGTTAGCCAAGAACATTCAAATAAAATAGAATATTACATCACACTTATAATATTACCTCTCAAAGGGATACATCCATCTGCATTGAACATGCCCTCCAAGTCGTGCCTCGTGTACACGGTGTATTGGAAGGTGTTCCATCACATCAAAGAAACCATATGGGAATATTTTTTCCATCTTACTAGAAATTACACGAATGTTCTGATCCATTCGAAGTAGGTTTTCTTCCCTTAATGTGGTAGAACACAAGTCTTTAAAAAACAAACTAATCTCTATGATGGGTTTCCAGATTCTTTCAGGAAAACCACAAAATGCAATAGGCACTAAGGTCTCCATGAAAACATGGCAGTCATGACTTTTCAAATGGCTCAACTTCCCTACCTCCATATCTACTTTTTTTCCAAGATCCGACGCATAACCCTCAGGCATCTTCAATTTCGTAACCCAATCACAAATTTGTCGTCTTTCCTCCAAAGTGAATGTGTAACTTGCTTTGGGCTTGAACACCTTACCATTGTTTGCTGTCTGCAAGTATAATTCAGGCCGCCTGCAATATTCTTGTAAGTCCATTCTAGCCTTCGGGTTATCTTTTGTCTTACCTTAAACATCCATCACTGTGTTGAACAAATTGTCAAAATAATTCTTATCAATATGCATGACATCAAGGTTGTGTCGGAGAAGATTATCCTTCCAATAAGGCAACTCCCAAAATATACTCTGTTTCGTCCAATTATGATTAACACCATATCCGGGGAATCCATAAGTTGGAGCCTCAGTAGCTTTACTGAAGTTCTGGACCCTATCCCAAATTTCCTCACCTAAAAGTATCGGAGGTGGACAATCATATTCCACTTTATTCTTTTTGAATGCATTTTTGATTCTTCTAAACTCATGATCATCAGGCAAGAATTGACGGTGACAATCTGTAATGACCCAATCGGTCATTTGAACTTTTAGAACCCTGTTCCCTAAAGTAAATCTTTCCGTAGGTGCTTGTAATGATTTATGACTTGGGGGGATGGTTGGTTCGGGATTTGGAAGTGTTTGAGGTAAAATCGGAACACTTGGTTCCTTAAGTTGGCCTTAAAGCGCTAAGTTTGACTTCGGTCAACATTTTGAGAAAATGAACTCGGAATAAAATTTTGATGATTCCAACAGCTTCGTATGGTGATTTTGGACTTAGGAGCGTGATCGGAATTTTATTTGGAAGTCCGTAGTGAAATTAGGCTTGAAATGGCTAAAATAGGAATTTAAAGTTTGAAAGTTTGACCGGGGTACCGGAGTCGGAATCCAGTTTCGAAAATTTTCATAGCTCCATTATGTAATTCATGACTTGTGTATAAAATTTGAGGTCAATCGGAGTTGATTTGATAGGTTTCGACATCGAATGTAGAAGTTGAAAATTCTAAGTTTTATTAAGCTTGAATTGGAGCATGATTCATGATTTTAGCGTTGTTTGATGTGATTTGAGGTTTCAAATAAGTTTGTATGATATTTTAGGACTTGTTGGTGTTTTGGGTTGAGGTCCCGAGGGCCTCGTGTGAGTTTCGGATGGTTAACGGATCAAAAGTAGGACTTAGCTGCTGCAATTTTTCTGCTGAAAATGCTGTCAAAATCGGGCTGCCTGTCAAAATCGAGCTGCCTGACAAAAATCAAACCACTGACAAAAATCGAGGTCCCTGACAAAATCGAGGACCCTAACAACTAAAACCCCCTGACAAAATCGAGCTCCCAAGAACGAGCTCCCGAGATTGAGCTCCCAAGAACGAGCTCCCGAGATCGAGCTCCCGAGATCGAGCTCCCAAGAACGAGCTCTCGAGATCGAGCTCCCGAGATTGAGCTCCCAAGAACTAGCTCCCAAGATCGAACTAGACAGATCGAGCTCCCAAGATCGAACTGGGTAGATCTGTAAGTTATAAAAACAGAGGCATTCAACCCATTTGCCATTTTTGACAAACTTGAGCTTGAACAGAGGCGACTTTTGACAGATTTTCAAGGAAAGACATTTGGGGTAAGTGATTCTAACTCGGATTTGATCAATATTCACGAATATATCATTCTTTTCACAATTTAATTAGTGTTTTGAGATTGAAATTTGGAAAAAGTTTAGAAATCTCATAGAAACGAAATTTTGAGATTTCGGTATTGATTCGGAGTCGGATTTGAGTGAAACTGGTATGGTTAGACTCGTAATTGAATGGGTTGTCGGATTTCATAACTTTTGCCGGATTCCAAGATGTGGGCCCCGCAGGCGAATTTTTAATTAATTTCGGATCATTTCTTTAAAATATAGTATTTTCTTATAGAATTGATTCCTATAATATTTAGTGATTGTATCGAATTATTTTGGCTAGATTCGAGCCAGACGGAGTTGGATAATCGTGGAAAAGGCCTTATAGTGGATTAAATTGGAGCAAGACGAGGTAAGTCTCTTGTCTAATCTTGTGAGGGAAAAATTACCTCATAGGTGATTAAGATTAAATAATTGTTGCTAATTGTGGGGGCTACGTACGCATGAAGTGATGAGAGTCCGTACATAGCTACTATTAATGCTAAAGTCCGGGTAGTTTAGGACTCAAAGCATGTATTATTTGTGTAAATTGTATTCTTTAATTAATTAATATTAATTGATATATATGAATATATTTGTGAATTGTTTGATAAAGATATTAAAGGATGGAAATCTCATAAGCTTGATTTTCTATTTAAATCAACTAATTGTCAAAAGAAATTTTTCTCCTCCCAAATTTATCTTATAATAAACATACTATCCTTCCGGAAGCACATAAGAAAATGTCCTCCTTTCTTGTGGAGCGGGCCGAATTCCTCAGCAGGATAGATGCATCTATGGATCACGCCGCACGTCCCTCGGCAGTGTACACGACACTCTGGATCGGGTCGTACGTCCTCGGCAGAAATCGTGCTTAATAATAATAATTACACGATACTTTAATAATTTATTTCAGGTTGAGAAGCTAATTAATAAATTGAAAAATCCTTGGAATTTAATAAATTATTATTCTTGCTTGTTTATGGAATTAATTGCTACTCCTGTAAATGAGATTTAAATTGATAAATTGGAATTTTTCTGAATTGAAGGAATTTAATTAATATATTGAGAATTGTTACATTTGAAGGAATTTGATTATCTCTGATGATTAAACAAATTATTGTAAATCATGCTGATTTAAATATTCTAGTTATATTTCAGTTATTATTATTGATCCATAGTGAGTGTCAAAGTCGGCCATCTCGTCTCTACCACTTCGAGATTAGGCTTGATACTTACTGGGTACACATTATTTACGTACTCATACTACACTTACTGCACTTTTTGTGCAGGATCTGAGACAGGTACTAGTGGAGGAACTATCATCACATACCCACGGCATCCCGAGGCATAGTGGTGAGCTACCTTTCTGAGCCGTTCTGTAGCTACCAGTGTCTCTTCTTATATTTATATTCTGTCTATTTTATTTCAGATAGTATTTGGAATTTTGTATAATCTACTAGATGCTCATGCACTTGTGACACCGGGTCTTGGCACACACACATTGGTAGAAGTTGGTATTTTATTAGTTTCTTGGAATAAAATTTTAACCAATGTACGTATGACTTATTAGTTGGCTTGCTAGCTGTAGTGTTGGGCGTCATCACGACCTATAGGTGAAATTGGGTCGTGACAACATGGTATCAGAGCACTAGGTTCACGTAGGTCTCACAAGTTATGAGCAGACCTAATAGAGTCTTAAGGATCGGTACAAAGATGTCTGTACTTATCTTCGAGAGGCTATATGGTGTTAGAAAACTATCTTTCTTCATATTCTATCGTGCAATTGATGTAGTACTAAATATACTTCTCTTATTCTCTCACAGATGGTGAGAACACGCTCTAATGAGATTCTAGACCAGGGAAGAGCTACTCCCCCAGTTGCTAGAGGCCGAGGGAGGGCTCCCGCCCGTGGTAGAGGGCGAGGACATCCCAGGACTATTCCGGTTATGCCGCCAGTGGATCCAGCAGAGAATCCCATTATTGAAGAGCAGGGTCTATGGCAGAGCCAACTCCGGTGGACTTCACATCTGCACCGGGATTTCAGGATGTCATGGGTCGTATGCTGCGATTCATGGATAATATGACTCAGGCCGGTTTATTTCCGGCAGACCCAGCCACATCTCAGGCGAGCGGGGGAGGACAGACCCCTACCGCGCAGGCTCATGGACAAGCAACTACTGTATATCATACCCAGGGTGCATTACCCGTGGGTGGAGTCCAGCCAGTGGCAGCAGCTACACTTGAGCCCAGGCCAGCTGTAGCCGCCGATCCTCAGAAACTAATAGACAGATGGACTAGACTACATCCTCCTGTCTTCGGGGGTGAGCGACATGAGGATCCACAGGATTTCATTGATCGTTGCAAGGATAGATTGTACAACATGAGGATATTGGAATCCCATGGGGTTGATTTCGCTACTTTTCAGCTAGATGGTAGAGCCCGTAGAAGGTGGCAGTCTTATGCTCTTGGCAGACCAGCAGATTCTCCTCCCATGACTTGGGACAGGTTCACTCGTATCTTCTTGGACAGGTATATTCCACCCTCCCAGAGGGAAGAGTTGTGGTTTCAGTTTGAGCAGCTCCAGCAGGGTCAGATGTTAATGACTGATTATGAGGCGAGGTTTTCTGAATTATCTCGCCATGCACTAATGATACTCCTACTGAGGCGGAGAGAGTACGAAGGTTTGTAGCCGGTTTACATACTGGTATTCAGGCCACTATGGCTCGAGAGGTTGAGATGGGTACTTCTTATGAGCGAGTTGTGGAGATAGACCGGAGGATTGAGGGTCTACGTCAGCGGAGCCGAGAGCAGATTATGAGAGATAAGCGATTCAGGTACTCTGGAGAGTTCGGAGGTGCTCCGTCCGGGGGAATAGGTCAGTTCGTGAGGGGAAAGTCCAACAGACCCCCATATCCAGCACCACCACCTCCTCGAGGTGCTCCAGTGCGACCTTATCTCAGTGCTATCCTAGAGAGTTCTTACCGCCCACCAGCTATTCAGGGTCCTCCCAGTGAGTATTCAGGTCCCCAGGGCCAGACACTTAGTCAGCAGCCCATCGCACCGAAGAGTTATTACGAGTGCGGGAATCCCAGTCACATGCGGAGGTTTTGCCCCAGGATTCGAGGTAGACCAGTACAGCAGGGTCAGCAGCCTATGCTTACCGGACCAGTTGCTCCACCAGTAGTCCGACCACCCAGAGGTGGAAGACAGGTGGGTAGGGGCCGTCCTAAAGGTGGAGGTCAGCCAGGCGGAGGCCAGAAGATTGAGGCAGTTCAGAATTGGCATCGTCCCACTTCGGTGACTGAGATCAGGAGTTTTCTGGGTTTGGCAGGTTATTATCGTCGGTTCGTGGAAGGTTTTTCTTCTATTGCAGCACCTTTGACCAAATTAACCCTGAAGGGTACCCCATTCCGATGGTCCGATGATTGTGAGGTGAGCTTTCAGAAGCTCAAGACATCATTGACTAAAGCACCAGTGTTAGTGTTGCCTTCCGGATCGGGGATGTATACAGTGTATTGTGACGCTTCGCACGTTGGCTTGGGTTGTGTATTGATGCAGGAAGGGCAAGTTATTGCATATGCTTCACGTCAGCTGAAGCCCCACGAAAAGAATTATCCGATACATGATTTGGATTTAGCTGCGATTGTTCACGCTCTTAAGATTTGGAGGCATTACCTTTATGGGGTGTCTTGTGAAGTTTACACTGATCATCGCAGTTTGCGGCATTTGTTCAAGCAGAGGGACCTAAATTTGAGACAGTGCAGATGGCTGGAGTTACTAAAAGATTATGATATTACTATCTTGTATCATCCGGGCAAAGCAAATGTGGTTGCAGATGCCTTGAGCGGAAAGGCGGAGAGTATGGGTAGTTTGGCTTTCATTTCAGCAGAGGAAAGGCCATTAGCCTCAGATATTCAGTCCTTGGCTAACAGACTTGTGAGGCTGGACATTTCAGAGTCCAGCCGAGTTCTTGCATGTGTTGTGGCCCAATCTTCACTATTGGAGCAGATCAAGGCTGGCCAGTATGATGACCCACACCTGGTGGTTCTTCGTGAAACGGTACTACAAGGTGATACCAAGGAAGTTACTATTAGAGAGGATGGTGTTGTGCAACTCCAGGATCGTCTATGTGTTCCTAATGTGGATGGGCTGAGGAAAAAGATCCTGGAAGAGGCACACAGTTCTCGATATTCTATTCATCCAGGTGCTACTAAGATGTATCGTGACTTGAGGCAACATTATTGGTGGTGACGAATGAAAAAGGACATAGTTGAGTATGTAGCTCGGTGTCTAAATTGCCAGCAAGTTAAATATGAGCACCAGAGGGTGCCTTTGTTACGCAACAAATCTTTCTCATAATAGAGAAAAACTAGAACCCAGGGCTGTAAGGTGTATTTTTCTAGGATATCCTTTTAACCAAAAGGGGTATAAGTTGTTAGATTTGAACACTAAAAGACTTTTTGTGTCCAACAATATTAAGTTCTATGAACAACATTTTCCTTTGCATTTACCTTCTCGTGTTTATCCTATTTTTCCTCCACAAAGTCAACCTACTGAACATTATTTTTCCACCTCTCCTATTCTTCCTTACACTCAAAACACTGCTAGTTCTTCTATTCTTTCAACTCCTGCTAGCACCACAACCCCTTCCTCCCCACCATCCACCTCTCAACATCAGCACACTCCTATTCCTATCAACTTTCACTCCCCTTCTCCCAATGTCATTTCTCCGGTTCCTGTGAGAATGTCTACTAGAATGTCTAACCCCCCTCCATATTTGGCAGATTATGTGTGCAATGATGTTTACTTAACTAATCTCACCTCCACTTTTTTTGTAGCTTCTGTATCCCCATCTATTTTACCCTTCTTTGTCCTATCTCCTTCCAATCAAACTCTCCTAAAATCTGTTTCACATATTCATGAACCCTATTCTTATTCACAAGCTTACTTATATCCTTGATGGCAATGGCACATGAATTTGAGGTTTTAGAAGCCAATCAAACATGGGAAGTCATGGAACTCCCTAAAGGGAAGTTTGCTCTACCATGCAAATGGGTTTATAAGGTTAAACACAATGCAAATGGTAGTGTGGAAATGTTTAAGGCCCGTTTGGTTATTCGGGGAGATACCCAAAGGGA
Organism: Nicotiana tomentosiformis; assembly: GCF_000390325.3. Taxonomy (NCBI): domain Eukaryota; kingdom Viridiplantae; phylum Streptophyta; class Magnoliopsida; order Solanales; family Solanaceae; genus Nicotiana; species Nicotiana tomentosiformis. The sequence continues at coordinate 113,346,915 of NC_090822.1, read as the reverse complement.
GGAAATTGACTACACTGAGACCTTCTCCCTAGTGGTCAAAATGACCATTGTCAGATGTCTCTTGGCAGTAACAGTCAAGAAGGGCTGGAAATTATTTCAGTTAGATGTCAATAATGCTTTTCTTCATGGAGATTTACAGGAAGAAGTATACATGAAGATTCCTGCAGGTATGCAGGCTCCTAGTCCTCATCATGTTTGCGGATTAAAAAAGTTCCTTTATGGGCTGAAATAAGCCTCTAGGCAATGGTATGCGCTCACTGCAGCTCTTAACTTCAAGGGATATTCTCACAACCTTAATGATTATTCTCTTTTCTTTAAAAGGACAAATTGTGGAGTTTCTATTCTTGCAGTGTGCGTAGAAGATATTCTTATTACAGGGGATGACCTTACTGAGCTTGCTTTGTTGAAAGACTTTCTCAATTCAGAATTCAAGATAAAGGACTTAGGGGAGGCACATTATTTTCTTGGCATAGATCTTATTAGAGAGGAGCATGGCATCATTCTCACGCAGAGGAAATTTACCTTAGAATTCCTATATGAATTTGACTGCCTACATCAAAGGCTTGTTGCTTCTCCACTTGAGCCATCCAACAAGCTACGAGCTAATACTGGGAAACTCCTATCCGATCCCACCATTTATCGATGTTTATTAGGTAAGCTGAATTTTTTGACTAACACTCGCCCTCACCTTTCTTTTGCTGATCAGCATCTCCGTCAGTACATGCAAGCCTCGCGCGAACCACATTATCAAGCAACTATCCATTGCCTCCGCTATTTACTTTAAAATCCTGGCCTTGGGTTGTTCTTTCGATCTGATCCGTCATTCAAATTACTTACTTTTTAAGACTCCGACTGGGGTTTTTGTCCGGAAACTCGTCGTTCTGTTAGTGGTTACTTCATAAGCCTTGGAGGCTCACCCATCTCCTGAAAATTAAAGAAACAACCTATCATTTCCCTCTCCTCTACCGAGGCAAAGTATAGGTCGATGCGACAGGTTGTTGCTGAAATTAGTTGGCTTGTTCGCCTTCTCTCTAACCTTACCATTTCTGCGGTTCTTCCAATATCTCTTCACTCGGACAGTCAAGCGGCAATCCACATTGCCAAAACCCCCATATTTCATGAACGAACAAATATATGGAGATTGACTGCCACTTTGTTTGGCAACAATTCCTTGCTGGCCTCATTTTTCTTAACTTCGTCCCTTCTACTTCTCAACTTGCCGATATCTTCACCAAATCTCTTACTGGTATTCACCATCGATAGATTTTTGGCAAGTTGGGGGTCTCTTCACACCCTTCCAACTTTTGTGTGTTGTGGGGGGGGGGGGAGGGGGGGGCGTTGAGAATGGAACTCATCTCAATTTGGTTCAAATCAAAGATGAAGACAGGAAAGATCGTATCTTGGTTTCTTCGAATGAAAAGAGGAGAACTTTGGTAACAAATCAATATGGGGCTAATTCAATTAAACCTAAAGACATTTCATTCAACTTTGGACTTTCGGAGGAGGCTTTATCTAATGAGAAAAGAAAGCCCAATATTTTCTCCTTAATGGGCTGTATCAGCAGAAATCAAAAGAAAGGAGATCCTTCTAGAAGACTAGCTGACTGTATTAGATAATACATATATTTATTATTTATTTTTTTACAGAATATAATTTAGTTATTCATTAGCCAATTAGAAATAGGACAACTGTATAGGTAGTTATAGAAAAGAATATTCTCTGCATTTTCGTTTCTATATAAACAAGCATGTACAGTGTAAACATCAACAAGTTTTTGGAATACAAAGAAAACTTTCTCCTAAATCTTTTAAATTCCTACATGATTTTCTAAGATTTTCTAAGATGGTTAAAATGGTAAATTTTGAACATCAAATACTTAAAGAAAAAGAAACCTTTGTTCTTAAATTGCCTATGCATGCAATGAAGAAAACAAAATAAAAAATGTGAAAACTCTCACTAGAAATTTCCATTCTCTCTCACTATCTATGTCTGAATATAGCTTTAACTGCGTGCTAAGATGCCTAGATACACACATTTCTCGTACACTTCCTAGTAATCATTACGCTATTCTATTTCTATTCTTTTTCTCTCACCCACAATCCCATACTAAGACAGGTACTGACCCTCGCCCCCACCCCCACCCCAACCCCCAAAAAAATTTGGACATCCCATACCCTCCTTTAATATCTCTCTGTCCTTCACTTTTTTTTCTCTATATATACACAAAGAGATTGAGAGAGACGGCTACAAGCTTTTCTTTACTTTTGCATTAGTTGTTCTCCTCCTTTTCTCTGTATTCAAATCAATTACCCCTTCTTGTTTTCTTGAAGTTTCATAGATCAATCTTTGTGTTTTTTTTGTTACTGAACAGCCCCCAGAAATTGGAAAAAAAAATACCATCTTTGGATATCTACACAGTTTCCTGTCTGCATATATAGAGAAAGCTGAAGCTGATTAATGTGCATGAATGGATTCTTCTAGTGCTCACCATCATCACCAGGTAAATATTAGAGAGAGATATGTAATTAAAGTAGTGTTACCTTAAACAAAATTATGGTTACTTTGCTGGGATCTTCTATTTATTTGTTTTTTTCTTCCTTCTTTTTGTGTTCATGTATTTGTGAGTCTGTTTTTTTTTTTGTTTCTTCATGATTTGTTTCACTTGTTTCTTGTCTTCTCTAAAAGGACTAAAAACATAAATACTAGTAATAACCATTTTTCTTCATTTTGTAGTTGAATCTTTCAGTAAACCATAGCTTTTCTTAAGATTAGAAAAACTTTGTGCTCAACTTTGCAATTCAAGGGAAGGAATGAGAGATCAAATGCACAAGTTTTTTTAATTGTTTTTCCTTTTACTAGTTTAATTTCCCGTTGGTATGCAATCCTAAGAACAACTAATTAAGTGATAAGATTGACATGTTAAAATTAAAGAGTCTGTTTCGAAAAAGGAAAAAAAGAGAGATCTAGAGAGAGCCTGTTTCAGAAAGCAATGTACAATTTCCAAAGTTAAAGTGATATTTTTGAATATATGTAAAAGCAAGGTATCCGTGAATCCTTTGAAAACATGTTAACTTTCTTTTTTACTTAAACTATTTATATACTATCATTTCTCTAATTCTATTTAGCGATAATTACTAGTGATATTATGTTATGTGTTAAGAGGGTTACAACAACAATAACAATCCAGTCTAATCTCACCAATGGAGTCTGGGGAGGGTATAGTGTACTCAAATTGAATGTTAATCATCGCAAATTGATTGGTCTATCACAAATTGTTAACCTCCGGTAATCCTTTTATTTTTATGTGAGCTTGAGACCGATAATGGGAGCGGGTTACAATTAAGTTCTAATCTGTCTTTTTAATTTGTGCTCTCACAGGAAATGTCATCCCAAACACTAGAAAGCATGTTAGTTTGCACAAAGCAAGAGCAAGAAAAGAAACCAAGGCCAGCTGCAGAACAAGCACAAAAATGTCCAAGATGTGACTCAACCAACACCAAATTCTGCTACTACAACAACTACAGTCTTACTCAGCCTAGATACTTTTGCAAATCTTGTAGAAGGTATTGGACCAAAGGTGGTACACTAAGAAATGTTCCAGTTGGTGGTGGCTGTAGAAAAAACAAAAGAATATCATCAAAGAGAAGCCAAGATCAGTCCTTGACTAATAGCCCTAATAATGCTATATCTATTATCACACCAACTTCTTATGATTCTTCAAGTGATTTAAGTCAAGCATTTGCTAGACTCCAAAAACAAGCAAATGGGAATTTGGGAATTGAAGAAAATGATAATATGTCAATGATGTATAATAATCATGGGAATAATATTGCCCCTTCTAGCTTTCTTGATACACTAAGGGGTGGATTTCTTGAAACCCCAAATGGATTTCAGTACCAAAATTTGTACTATGGGAATATTGGAAGTAATGAGAACAATATGGGGCAAGTACAAAATGGAGGAATAGGGGTGATCAATAATGTGAATGAGGAAATGGGAATGAATTATGATCAAGAAATGAGTGGAGGCAAAATTGTGAAACAAGAGATGTGCAATATAGCAAGAGAAGGTGAGAATAATAGAATCTTGTGGGGATTTCCATGGCAAATTAATGGAGAAGTGAACAATATGAGTGATTTTGAAGCTTCAAACAGGCAGCAAAATTGGATTAATACTGGATTTGGAGGTTCTTCTTGGCATGGACTTCTCAATAGTCCACTCATGTAGTTGTTAGAAGAAGCTCAATCTTTGCAAAGAAGAAGAAAAAAAAGGATAGAATTTCATTGTTAGAAGAGATAGTTTTAATCTTAATGTAATATCTAAGAATTTTGTATCATGAGTTTTTATTCAACTGAGTTATTAATCTCTATGTGTTTTTTTTTTGTTTCATGGGCTGTATCATTTAGGCTTGTTTGTCTAATATTGATTGACAAATTAATGAAACTTAAAATTTGTTCTCTTAGGAGTATTCTCTTTCGAAATAGTTTTTTCATTTTATATGGTACTATTCTTTAATTTGAGTATGTTCCAAAAAATAATTTCTCTATATCTAAAAATTTATTAACTTGAAACATTTCATATTACACTTGCATATTCGGATTCAGGATTTAAACTTTATAAGTTTAATTTTTAAAAAATTTAGCATTAAATTAGTTTATATTTTTGAAGTTATGGGTTCGTACGTGCTATTTTTATAATTTTAATAAATTTTTAACTATAATTTTTATTATGTTATGGGTTCAATTAAACCTATAACTAACACACTACATCCGTCCACTTAACGAAATGTTTCTATAACTAATGTGATGACATGTTTAATAACTAATACTACACATCTAGGATAATTTTGGTATGTGATGAAATTTCATATTCAATTATACAAATGAAATAACTGACATGCTTTGATCTGAAGTATGTTGGTTTGGTTAAGGAAAGTGACTGTGACAAATATAGAATCAGACATTGATGCTTCACAGTTGGATCTGTGATTAAATCTGAACACTAGCAATTGCTGGTACTATTGTACCTTGTCTGCATATGATAGATTATTAAAATGGATAGCTTCTTTTCAAGATATTCTATGATGATTGTGTCTTATTTTTAGGTAGATCCGATGATTATTTTATAATTGAAAGAATATTAAGGAGGAATAATTAATTAATAATAGGGTTGTTGGGAACTCCTCTCTTCTTTCTAAGCTTTGGAATTTCAGTGAAGTATCAGAGAGCACTATTTTCGGAATAGATTTTTCTCTCTTGCCAGACCAAATCCTACTTCAAGATTTGGGCGTGACAGGATTTATAATATTTTATGCTATATTTGTATAATTTTCCTTCTGTATGTTTGCTAGTATTTGTTAATTGGAAACTTGCTTTAGGACAACTTGCATTCATAATTTTAGAAATGGCCAAATATACCCTTATACTTTTAAAAATGATCTAAGAATATCTCGCGTTATACTATTGTGTTATCTATACTCCTGCAGTCATACTTTGGGTTCAAATATACCCCTCATTTAAACAGAGGGACACGTGTAATCATCATGTTGGTCAATTCTAAATATCTTCTAATTAATTAAAAAGACCAATTAATTATACCCGAAAAATAATTTTTTTAAAGCAATTTTTTTTTTGTAAAAACTGAAAAAAACTGAAATTATTTTTACTAAAAACTGAAAAAAACGAAAATAATTTTTTTCACTTTTTACAAAAAAGTCTGCTTTAAAAAAAGCTGAAAAATATTTTCTAAAATAATATTTTTGTAAAAACTGGAAAAAAAAAAACTAAAAAGCAAATTTCTAAAGCAGTGTTTTTGTAAAAACTGAAAAAACAAATATTTTCTTTTTTTTTCTAATTTTTAATTGCTTTAGAAAATTGCTTTTCAGTTTTTACAAAAATATTATTTTAGAAAATACTTTTCAGTTTTTTTAAAGCAGTTTTTTGTAAAAATTGGAAAAAAAATATTTTTGTTTTTTTCAATTTTTAGTAAAAATATTTTTTTAGTTTTTTCAAGTTTTTACAAAAAAGAAATATTATTTTTTCGGGTATGGATAATGAGTCTTTTTAATTAATTAGGAGATATTTAGAATTGACCAACAGGACGATGACACGTGTCCCTCCGTTTAAATGAGGGGTATATTTGAACCTAAAGTATGACTGCAGGGGTATAGATAACCCAATAGTATAACGAACGGTATTCTTAGATAATTTTCTAAAGTAGAAGGGTATATTTGGCCCTTTGCCGTTTTTGAAATGCCAAATCTATTCTTCATTCTTAGCTTTTTCAGCAACTACCCACCCCCAACCCTTGCACCTTCAAAAAATTAAATAGATAGAATTAAAGTAAAGGAGCTTGAGGAGGAAGAAAAAGTAAGAAAATCAAACTCGGAATTTGAGGCATAAATGATTTCTTTTTTGATGAACAAAGTTATTCGATACATATGCTGATGAAAGATAGTAAATACAAGATAAAATAGTGGAAGAGTGTCCAAACAAATCTGAACACCACCTTCAGTAAAAGGGTTCAAAGTCGACATTTTTATCTGGTTAAACAAGTTATTATATCGAATTATCATTCTTGTAATTTTTTATATACGCATCAAAACTTGTGCAATTTTCCTATTCGTGAGAGGTGCATGATAACCCATGTTTTTTTAATGGCATTCATCTTCAAATTGATATTAAAAATTGCAGCCCGGCGACTAAATCCTAATTAAGCTCTAATAAATTAGATTAATTAATCAATAATGGTTTCAATCATGTCGGATTTCTGAAAACTTGACTTTCGAGTAATGTATAAGTAGACAGTCAATTTCAATCAGTCAGAACACAGATGAAAGAGGAAAAAAAAAAAGAAATATATGTTAGTTATCTATCGAGTGACATTGATCACCATTTTGGATCTAATGACCCGTTTGTCCACACATTCTTTTCTTCTTTTTTTGAATTTTTGTTTTCAAAAACGTGTTTGTCAAAATGAGAAAACTACAATATTTTTTTGGAATATTATACTATGAGAAAACTATAACATTTTGGAATATTCAAAATGTGTTTGGAACTTTTTTGAAAATGAGAAATTTTTCAAAAGAATTTTTTCACTCACAAAACTATAATATTTTTTCAAGTGAAATGCATGTCCGAACAAAATTTCAAATTTCAAATATTATTTTTCAACTTAACTCCAAAAATTACTTTTTTTCCGAAGATTACAATTTTTATGTCCAAACGGCTACTAAGCTTAACTAGTGAAGTGATAATTGTAGACACTGAAATTTTAGCAGATTAAGATAAATTCTAAATTCAAGACGACTCTTGAAATATTAGGAGTCTATTAGGGTTACTTGGTGACTATTCCACCCAAACCCTAATTCATGCCTATAAATAAGGCGACATATGTCCTTCAAAGAGGGTCTCAAAAATTCCATAAATTATTGGGATATTCACAAAGGGATCAAGGCATAAAATAATGTCGTGATCAATAGATATTCTTCTTGATAATTAAATACTTCAAGAAGAATATCCATACAATGATCGACTTTAATGGATCAAATAATCTAGAGAGGTTCGAATCATCCTATGTTCGAGAAATATGTCGCTAAGGCCCTCAAATTATGGAGAATAATCCAGAGGAAGAATCAAGGGAATAAACATAATTGTACCCACATCGTTTATCAATAAAATTATTTTTTTTTTTATATTTATATTGTGGTTGTAATTTGTTTTTGTATCAAAAATAATTTGTTGCAAACAATAATCATCTAGTTTGCTTTCACAATTTTTCTGGCTTGATGCAGTTCACTAAATGACTATATACTGCCAAAATTGAATCTCTCTCTCTCTCCAGTGCTTCGTCAACATATGACTTTCATTTTTCACATCTCTGTTTATACTTTATTTGATATTTGATGTTTGGTGCGACAGACGTTATTTTTTATAGAATTCTTTTTTGTGAAAAATATTTTTTTGGTGTTTGGTGAGTGAAAAATAAAAACGACTTTCATCGTATCAATTATATGTAAGCATAAAAATGATTTTTTTTCCATCTATGTTAAAGGTCAATCTCCGCCTAAACCAGATTGAAAATTTCATTCTCGACAGTGATAAATCCTGACACTTTGACGTGCCAAGTTGGATGGATTCAATTATGTGTAGTCATTTTCTCAAAAAAAACAGTGAAAATAACATCTCCACTTGATTTGGTCTTTGATGTGCTAAAACGACTTATAATAGTTCAATAAATTTTCTAATCTTCGACAGTTGTAATATGTTTATCGCCGAGTGGTGATGGGAATTCAAGCATCTTCGATTCTCATATGCATTGAAGGGAGACAGGATCAGTTACTTTTCACAACGAAAAAGGGGGAAATCTATAAATAACTATGACCATATTTTTAACTGTATTACCTCTTGAACTATTTTATCGTAGAATAAATTCACCCTTGAAATACCACAATCATACTACTATTGGGCTGTGAACCACACCCTTCATTAAAAAAAAAATCTTAATCTTACCCTTGTTTTTCTTTTCCTTTCTCTTTTTCTCTTCTTAGATAAAACGATTCACACATAATTTATATAGTCTTCTTTGTTCTTTCGAAACGATTGGTATGCATAAAATAATTCCTAAATACTCTAACTTGGTAAAACTCTAATTTGGTGCTATTTTTGGCTTGGAGCCTTTAAATGGCTATTGTGCTAGAAGACTTTTAGACGGTGGATATCATTAGTGATTATAAGCGGCGTAAAAAAAGTGGTATTTCAAGGACTCTATTTATTCCGGCGAGAATTGTTTTCGGTGCCAAATTCTTTTGTCCAAATTTGAGTGTGTCACTACAAGAAAATCTTAAATTACATGGGAATTTTACCTGGAGATTTTTTTCGCAACATATTTCTGCAAATTTTCATGCGAAAATCTAATAATTCCTATGCTCTAGAATATTTACCTGCCAATTCAATTTCCCCAGGTAAATCCGCAAATCAATTTAGCGCCATTTAGCGCCAGAATATTACCTGGAGATTTATTTGGAAAATAATCCCCAAATATCATTTTTGTACGCAATGTTGCAAGTAACAACAAAAAATATTTTAAAAAATCATTTCCTTTGTAATTTCATAGGAACTTCCCCAGGTAATGTTACTTGCGGATTTTGTTAGAGATTATTTCTTGGAGATTTACATAGGGATTATATTACCTAGGGAATTACTTGGGAATATATTGTTGCGATTTTAACTGGGGAATTACTTGGGGATATTATTATCTAAGGAATTACTTGGGAATTTTGTTATCTTATATTAGTTGGGGATTTTTCCCTTGGGGATTTACTTGGAGAATTATTACCTAGGGATTAACTTGGCGATTTTATTGCTGCGATTTTAGTTGGAAATTGTTCTTGAGGATTTACATGGAGATTTTATTAGCTAGAAAATTACCTAAAAACTTTGTTCTTGTAATTTTAGCTTGAATTATTTCTTAAAACTTTACTTGACAATTTTATTACCTTGAATCTTATTATTGCGGGTTTAGCTGGAAATATTTTCTTGGAATTTACCTAAAAAATTAACTGAAGATTATTTGTGTGATTTTAGGGGAAAACTTATTTTTGCAAATTTACCTGGGTATTTCATTTATATGGTTTTGATTGGGGATTTGTTCTTGAAATTTATATGGGAATTTTATAGTTGTTTCTTTAGTTGGATGTATAGTAACTTGACAATTTACCTGAGAATTTTATAGCCATATTTAAGCTTGAAATTCTTTAAATACACTTTAAAAATATTATCTGAAATATAAGAAAGATATATATTTTTTAAATTTAAAAGATATATTTTTAAATGTTACAAAAACATAATATGTAAAATTCATCCTTCAGTATTGATTATATATATTTTATATTTTATCAATTTATTTATAGGTAAATATGGTTAAAATATTATTCCTATGTAAAACTTAATTGTGTGAGATATGTTGGATTGAATATTACAAGTCATTGAGCATAATATGGCCGGTTATTATTTTACTCAACAAATTTAATAGCAAAATAGTTATCATAAATCTGGTTATTTTAAGAATTAAAAATTTGATATGTTTGATATAAAAGATATAATAAATCCAATATCATCAAAAAATATACTTACTTGTGAGTAAGTGAAAAATTTATGTTCAATTTCTAAATAGAGAAATATTAAGTTACATTGATAAAATATAATTAAGTTTAATTAATTTCTAACTAATTTGGTGGTATATGCTGGATTGAATATTACAAGTCATTGAGCATAATATAAGTAGTTATTATTTTTGAACAAATAATAAAATAATTATCATAAATCTAGTTATTTTAAGAACTACAATGATATGATTGATATAAAAGGATATAACAAAGCTAATTTTATTCACTTGTTTTTACTTGAAAATAATTTTTTATTTGATTTATGGAATCCTTATTTAATGCACTCTTTTTAAAAAAGAAAGAAAGAAACAAATAATAAAAGGGATAAATTAGTAAATAAATACTCCATGTGAAGAAGAAAAAGTAGGAATATCCTCGTCCCACATGACTGAAACGTATGAGCTTTTCCACATTATAAGTGCAACTTGATTCTAGTGAATCGAAGGGAGAAATTCAAAAATAGTCATAATTACAAGTGGTAATTCAAAAATAATTACAATTTCAAAAATAATCGAAATTTAGTCACTTTTCATGTAAAGATAAAATTAAACGAAAATACTGTTCAAAATCCGAAAAATATTTCAGCATAATATACTGGAGTTCCAGTATGATATACTGGAACTCCAGCATATTGTACTGGAGTTCCAGTATATTATATTAGAACTCCAGCATATTATGCTCGAGTTCAAGTATAATATACCGGTCCAGCATAATATGCTGGAAGTTCATACGCAGGTGCTCCAATCTCTAGTATATTATGCTAGAACTTTCCGCTGAGTCCCAGCATAATATGCTGAAATTTCATACACAAGTGCATCAATTTTCAGTATATTATACTGGATCGGTCTGTGTTACAGCAAAATAGTGATTATTTTTCAATGACTTTGCAAACGCTAGCTATTTTTGAACTACCAGTCCAAAAACTGGCTAGCCCGTGCTATTTTTACTGAATCCTACAGTTGTTGACTTCACGTAGTGTGGGCTTTCCATATGATATGAGAATTTTTTCGTTCATATACAATATTTGAAACTTATTTATCAAAATTATTCTAATTTTGTATATTATCCGCCCTAAAGAAGGATTACTTACAAATTATATACATTCCACCTTAAAAGGCTCCAAATCCATTATTAGTGCATTCGATCAAGGGATTTAGTTACACCCCTTTTCTTTTTTCTCTCATCTCTCCCCTCTTCTCTCCAGAATATTCATCGGCTAACGCATGCCGGTCTTTTTGTCTCCTCAACCACCATTACCAATACAAATACTCTATGGTTATCATCTTCCACTTCGGTGCCGCCGCCGCCACGTAGCTTCATCTTTTGGAATTTCAATAAGCATGTAATTGCTGCTCTTTTTCCCTTTTATAGACTTCGATAATGTCGATGAAGCGGCAACCACAAGACGGTCCTAAATCTCAACAGCAAGATATGCAACCAACTAAAATGGATAATAGTTCAATACTCATGGTTATGTTTATAGGACTTCATGTTAATGATACTTGCGTCGATATGAGTGACATGTTGGATTACTTTAAGCTGGCATTTTACAGAACACTTACACTACTAAATCACAATAATTGTGTTTCCGAGGAATCAACAATTATTAATCAGCACAATCTAAAAGAGAACTTCTACTGAATCTAAACTTTATTGCATATTTATATTCAAACTAAACACATAAAATCTCTATCTCTAAGAACAATATATGGTACATCAACATACAAATTAAAAACAAATTTCGTTCAAATTTAATGCAAATTTGAATATCTACAACAACATACATAGTAAAAATAAATTTCATACAAATTAAATATAATTTTTATACAATATGTCTTTTGTATATTTTGTATCTGATTTATACATAGTAAAAATAAATTTCATACAACTAATTATATATTATACAACTTATATACAACTTATCTATAACTTTCATATATTATTTCTACCCAATTAAATAAAACTACAATATCATATAACTTAAATATAAATTTTATACAATATATCTTTTGTATATATGTTGTATCTAATTAGTATATATTTTGTCTGTGGTGTGTGCTTCTTCCTCTCTAAAATTCCAATCAAAACTTACTCTGTTAATACAATTTTGATACATATCAACAACTTTATGTAAAAAGATAGTATTGATAACTTTAATATAAATTTTATACAACGATTCATACATTATACAACTATTTTTCAACTTTCATAAAATATTCAAATATATATATATATATTATATATATATATATATATATATATATATATATATATATATATATATATATAACTACAACAAAATATAATTTATATATAATTATAATACAACTTTACTACAATTTTGTAAGTATATTGTATGTCGTGTGTTCGTCTTCTTCGAGTTTCAATCTGAAATTTAGCCAAAATCAAGTCTAATCTTCACCAAAATACCCTCAAAATTGAGATATAAACTCCAAACAATATTCTCAATTATTTGCAATAACACCCAATCCAAACAAATAATAATTTTTAAAAACTCAAATTCGATTTCAAGGCTTCAAAGCTTTTTAATGGCTGTCAATGGTGGGGAATCAAACACCTTCAAAATTTATTGATTGACAATTTTAATTTGAACACCAATTGTGCAATATGAAAGAAAATTACTAAGTTAAAATGATTGAAATCCATTGGTGAATTTCATTAAAATTATATACAACAAGAAAGCATAAAAAAGCAGAGAACAACCAAATGAAAAACAATTGGGGAAAAAACAGAGAAGGAGAGTAGAGAGACGGCGAGAGACACATAGACGGCGCGAGATAGAGACGAAGAGAGAGAGAGTGGGCAAGTATAAAGGGATAAGGAAATAACTGATATTGCTTATTCAATTCCTAATATAAAGGGATACTCATGTAAAACTTATTTGTATATAATTGATAAATTGTATATGACCATGTAATTAAATTAAAATTTGAGTATAAAAGATAATAAGATTTCAAATAGTGTATAGGAAGGTAAAAATCCACATTATATAAGCTTCTAAGTCCAGGGATTTACAAAGCAAGTAAATATAGAAAGTGGGTAACTATTACATAGTAATAATATAGTAATAAGACATAATAATGTAGTGGTACTATGTGGGGGGATATATACGTGACACAAATATATATATATATATATATATATATATATATATATATATATATGGAGACACAAAAATAAATATATATTTGGAAGGATGCGTTACTAAGAAAATAATTCTGAAAATAAAAATATTATGACAACATAATTTTTTGTCTAAAAATATCTAAATAATTTACTTGAAAATTTATGGTGATTTACTTGCAAATATTTCCCTAGGAAAATCCGCAAGAAAACTCCGATCTTTCGTCAAAAAATTTCAAAAGTTTCATGCGATATTTTGGTATATTTTACCAAAAAATCGTATCTAAAATCCCTAGCTAATTTTACATGTGGATTCAAAATTTTCAGATAACTAACTTGGGGATTTCTAAAATCCGCAAGTAATAATTACCTATGAAAGTTTTTTCATCGAATATTTTTGGAAGAAAAATCCTCAAGAAATTACTTGCGGATTTTCTTTTATAATTCCAAGGAAAATCCTCATGTAATACGCAATTTTCTTGTAGTATGTTTTCTTTATATATGTATAATTTTTTTCTTGAAAGTGTGATTTATGTGTGGGAGGAAGAGAAAAAGAAAGAAAGAAAGAATATAAGCTGAAAAATGGTGATCGTTAGAATTTCAAGGTCTCCATTTTTTCTGGCGAAAAAAATAATTCCGGTGACAAATTTTTTTGTCCACATTTGAGTATGTTTTGCTTATATATATATATATATATATATATATATATATATATATATATATAAATTTGTCTTTCAAATATGATTTATGTGTGGGAGGAAGAGAAAAAGAAAGAAAGAATATAAGTGATCGTCAGAATTTCAAGGACTCCATTTTTCCGACGCGAAAATTTTTTCCGGCTTGTTTTCGAAAGAACCTCATGTAAATACACACACCGCCACATAAGCATTTAGGGTGGAAATAATTGTACTCTAAAATAGTTTAGGGAGATAATAGAACCCCCACCCTTAAAGGAAAGTGTGCTGTTGGAAATATGATCATAGTTTAGGGGAGTATTTATGCATTTTCTCACGAAAAAGAGTAGAAGAAATCAGTGCATTTTGATATAAATAAAGCCGGTTAAAGAGGAAGTCCAAAGATCTTAGGTTCAGAGTAGACGGAAATATTCTTTGTATTCAATTTAAATGTTGTGTTCACTTAACGAATGTATCTTAAAAATTCCCTTTTAATTAGTTCGAAGGTGCCCAATAATATTGTTTCATCACCTAGCAACAAACACCGTCATTGAAATGTGAAAGTAATCATATCAAAAAGATCGAACCATAGAATAATCTTCAAACCCCAATCCTTATTTCAAAAGAAGGTTTTGAGAAAAAAAATTGGGGGAGAGGGGGAGAAGTTGGACTTAATAAAAAATTAAGAAAAAAGAGAGACTTGCAATAATCGAAATATGTAACATCTCCCAAAGATTTCACAATTTACTCCCGAGCTCCAAATTAACAGTCCTAGTTTGCCCTATTAAGAGAAGAGTTGAACATGTTAATTGTATTGAGATGTATTACACTATTTATAGCTTTAGCAGTTGTACTCTTCAGTTAGCTTTGTTAGTTGATTCGGTTATGTTTACATTAGTTAGTTAGTCGGTTAGTTGTGGTTTCCTTTTGATTGTGTAGTTGTATATATTAGTATTTTAAAAGGCGTTTTCGGGGCGAGCCCTGGGGCGAGGCGCACTAAAAAAGCCCTGAGGCGATGGTGTGGGGCGAAAGTCTCAAGAGGCGTACGTCCAGCAATTCGGGACGTACGCCCGGACGTTCGGGGCGTACGGCCGGGCGTTTGGGACGCATTTTTTTAGTGCAGCGTAAGCCCTAAATATTTTTTTAAATTAAAACAAAACTTGTTGAATAAGTCATTTATATAATACCCAAATTCTCAAAATTCAGCTTGGTAATTACTCAAAAGTTTTAAAAAGGAACTGAAATGTATTAAATTTAAAAGTCAAAACCTTTTTTACTGATTAAAGCCCCAATTCATGGTCTTTCCCAATTCTTTATCTTTTCCGCTAGTCTGCTAATATCTCCAAAAAGTAACAAATATTAAAAAAAAATTACAAAGACAAAGAGAACTTCATTCTCCTTCGTAGCAACAAGTTCAACGTTCAAATTATAGGTTAGTTATCCTTTTTGTTTTTCCATATAGAAAACTTTTTTTCTTTTCGACTCAAGTTACTTGAGCTTCTAAGTAGCGTATAATAGATTGTTTTGACTAGATTTTGTGGGGATGAAATACACACACACGCGCGCGCACACACACACACACATATAGTTTTTTTCATTTTTATGCAATTTTACCTATTTATAAATATTTACGGTAATTATATTATTTCATAAAATATTAAAAATTAAATACCTATGGGGCTTACGCCCCGCTGAGGTATATGTAAAATGCCTAGCCTTACGCCACACCTTTTAAAACACTGATATATACGACATTACATAGTCAATACAATTGAGACTTTCACTTCTAAGTTCTCTTCTTCTCTGCTGTCGCACATGCCCCTAATTTGGGGCTTCTTCGCCAAGTTTCCATTTCCATAATTGGAGCATACCTCGAGTTCAATTGCTTCATTACGTCACTGATTTTAATATGGTATCAGAGCAGTGGATAATCTGATCCAGTAGTCTTACACATACGAAGCTCGTGTAGATCATCGATTGCTCGATCTACATATGTAATTGGAGGTAATTCCTTCTCTCCGCAAAATTAGGGTTCATAGTAAGTCATCTCTATTTCTCTACTTTACTTTCCTTCAAACACTGTTGGTTAAATAATTCTCACGGTTATTGATGACAAAATCGAGCATATTGATGTGGACTCAAACAAAGAGTCCACCATTGACTCGAGCAGTCCCTTGTACATTCATCCATTTGACAATCCTGTTGCGATATTAGTACCAGCTCCTTTCAATGGAATTGGATACAGGTCTTGGAGATGAAGTGTACTGCGTGCGCTGTCTGTTAAGAACAAACTAGGGTTTATTAATGGAGACTGTAAGAAATCAGATCTAGAGTCTCCAAAGTATAGACTATGGGAGAGGTGTGATGATATGGTCACCTCATGGATTTTAAATTCTTTGGGGAAGGAAATTGCTGATAGTGTAGAGTATGTCAATGATTCTTTTGAGCTGTGGAAAAAGTTGAAGGATCGTTATGATCAGACGAATGGTGCAAAGCTATATCAAATTCAAAAGGAGATAAATAATTTGTCACAAGGAGCACTAGATATTACTGGTTACTACATCAAAATGAAGGAATTGTGGGAAGAGTTGAGTACCTTAAGTGCAAAAACTCTATGTATTTGTCAGTGCACATGTGGAGCCAAAGAGAATATGCATAAAGCTGAACAAGACAGACGATTGATTCAGTTTCTCATGGGACTGAATGAGGTATATACTGTAGTGAGAGGAAGCGTCCTTTTGATGAATACCTTACCATCCTTGGATCAAGCCTTTTCCTTACTGATTCAAGAAGAAAAGCAAAGAGAAATCAAACCTAACAATCAGTTGATATTTGAATCTGCCTTATTGAATGTTAACACCTCCAAATAGCCTAGTTTCAGAACCAACTACAACCCAGGAAAGAACTACATTTTCAATAGTAGATCTCGTCCCACATGTGAGTATTGCAAAAGGCCAGGGCACACCAAAGAGAAATGCTATAAACTCCATGGTTATCCTCAAAACTTCCAAAGTTCTAGCTAGTCCTTTTAGAACCACAACCAGAAACTTCAAGGAACTAATCAAAATTTCCAAAGTCCCAATCAAGGTTTCGGATTCAATAAAGGAAAAAGAAGTGGAAAATATTCATGGTCCTTCGACTGACATGGTAACTGGTAATGGAGATGGAGATGAACACCATGATGAGAATCAGGGAATGAGTTTCACCAAGGAACAATATGGTCAACTCGTGAGCTTATTGCAGCACTTCCAAACTACACTACTAGAAATTCGCTATTTTTCGACTACCAAAATAGTCGAAAAAGTACCTATTTCAACTACTTTCCAACTGATTTACATTAGTCAGAAAACGGTATGTCGGAAAAAACTTTCCGACTATAGTAGTTTGAAAGTTTGTTCCGCCAAAAATTCGAAAAAGGGCGCTATTTTCCGACTACAGTAGTCGAAAAATTAATAAAATAATTATTTATTTTAAAATATATTTTCGACTATTGTAGTCGGAATATTATATAAATAATTATTATTTATTATTTATATTTATTTTATTTTCCGACCAAAGTAGTCGGAATTTTGAATTTTGTAAAAATTTTCAGTGAGGTTTCCAACTACTGTAGTCGAAAAATCATAATTTTCGTGCACATTTTTCGACTATAGTAGTCGAAAATCTGGGTTGAGTTTTGGCAGAATACTGCTATTTTATTAGCATGCCACAACAATAAACAACTAATACAACCAATCAATTCAACCTATTCAACCAACCAATTCTAACTTCAACCAACTAATTCCAACTTCAACTAACCTATTAAATCATTCAAATCCTATAATATCAAACTAAAACATTAATTAAAATCTAAATATTCAATATCAAGTCTAAGTAGCTGACACACATCGACTCTAATATAATAAAGTCTAAACATGTATACCACAATATCTAAACTTACAAATAAAGTCTAAATATAAATTCTAAACACCCAAGAACATTAATCAACCAAAACACACTACTAGACATCAGATTCAGTCTCTTCAACATCATAAGAGGGGGACATGTGCTTTTTCATAAATGTTTTCACTATAGCAATGTGAACTTAGACTGTTTCACATAGTTCCGACAATAACTTTTGGTGGAATGCATTGAGCCTTCATACAGTGGGCGACTAGCTTCCTCTAGTTGTCCATAAAAGCGCTTAGCCTCATCATTTGGTTCGGATTGAGCCCCTGAGAACATCTCAAAAGCATCTCTCATCATTTCATTGAGTCGAGAATTTTTAAAATTATTCTCTACTCTTTTTACTACCCTCACCACTAAATCTAAGAAAATAATACAAATTGAGATATTCTTCTACAGGTTCCCACTTTGAATAATTGTAATACCTTCAACATTTTAACTATGAATGACTCTTTAAATTTAAAATTTCACAATAAAAGTTAGGTTGATTACATGAATTCTCTCACACTAGCATTCTCTGTTAATTACTTTTCCAAGATCTTTCAAACAATAGCATAGTTTTTGAGGTATGCTTAATTATTTTGAAAAAAGATATAAGTGTGCATGTTTGTTAGCTAGCTTCTAGGATTTTTCTTCTCCTCCATGTTTTTCTGATTCTACTTTTATTTTCTTTTTCCCTTTTGAATTACAAGTAGCAACAATAGTGATATAAACTAAGCAGTTAAGTATGACTATTTTTCTTTTGTTTTTCTGGACATCATATGAATATGCATCCTTATATATGAATTACTATAATACAATGAAAAAGTATGGATCAACATAGTGCAGTTGCTTTTGCACCAAAGTTTCAACGTGACTTGACTAAAAGAAAATATATAACTTAAAGTAGAGGAGTTTTGTCTCTCATGAGAGCAACATTCAAGAGATAAAACTTAAAATTGGTGTTATTGTTACAATTATATTACTAATAGATATCCTTGAGTAACAAGTTTCAAATTCCAATCCATCTGTGTATCTCTACCATCTCCTTTACCATATTTTACCGATCTATCTTCTTCTTCTTTTTTGTTATGGTACAATACTACTACTGATCTATCTTAACCCAGATAATATTTTTTAGAAAAATAAACGAGCTTTTAAAGAGGTGCAGTTCCGGATTCTTCTTCATCAAGAGAGTTAACATCAAGAGATTGCAAGAATTATACCTCGCATCATAAGTAAGCTAGGCAAAAAGTTTCACAGTGGATATTCGTAGCTCTAGTTCAAGATTAGTTAGAATTGCAAACTAGTAAAGATTTCATACGTTATAACAATGAAATTGCTAACCAAAATATTATCTCCCCTCTGCCTTGCAGCCTGTAACTTCCTCTTGTTAGAGACAAATTCCTATACATTCAACTTCTAATTTCACTCCAAGGAGGCTGCCCATTACAGTCAAAATGATCCCAAAATCAAACAAGAATTCCATTCACGAACTTAAAATAGCTCAACAATCAGCCCCAGTAAGCATACCCGATTGGTCAAAAATTTAGGGGACGAGCGCAAAAAAAACAAATGATTCCCCAATTTCTCAAAAAATGTATTAACGGATAAAACTACTCAATTTACACTAAACTTATAAATTATAGTGTAAAATACCATGTGATGTTGAATGATATACAGAAAGGAACACCAAAGTTTCAGAAATCAATGCACTCTGAATAAATCAAAGTGGTCTGTTTGTGATATTTTGTTAGGCACTCTTAATTTTCGCACCAAATGTAAAGTACAAATCTCATTATCATTTAATTATTCCATCATAATATTCTTTCTAAGATCTATTTAAATTTCAAGAACAATCACAAAGCATTCAAAATATCACAAACCCAGTCAACAACAATCGACTGTTTGACCATGAGAGAACAAACCCAGTCAAATTATTTTTTAAGCTAAGTTTTTAACACTAAAATAGTAGTGCCGCTGATTTTGTACACTAAAAGTGAAATCCTAAGTCGTCATCGAAGATTAAACGGGGAGAGAGAGAGAGAGAGAGAGAGAAAGAGATCCTACCTGATGAAGAACAGTCGTTGATTTTGCCGGTGCCGTTGGATTTGATTTCGCCGGCGCCGTTGATGAACTGGAGAGCCGAAGAGAGCGTGTAGAGAGAGAGAGACAGAGAGTAAGAAAGAGCGTGTGTGGGAAAAAAGTATTAGAAAAGTAAAGGAATTAGGCAAAAAATTATTTAAGTTTCCGACGATAGTAGTCACAAAATTAGGTTTGACAATATTTCGACAAATATAGTCGGAAAATATATATTATTTAATGTTTTTTAAAAAAAAAATTCTGGCTACCACGGTCGGGACCATTTGGTCAAAAGTTATTTGACTTTCCTATATAATATTCCGATTACAGTAGTCGAAAAATTCTATGCGCGGAATTTTCGGCGAAGCTTTACGATTATATTAGTCGAAAACATAGTCGGAATAATTCTTAGAAATAAATAAAAAAATAAATATGAGATTTTCGACAACAGTGGTAGGAAATTTACGACTGATATTTTGTAGTAAAAAATTATAGTAGGAAAAAAGGTATTTTCTATAGTGCCAATAGTGGAGGAGAGAATTCTAACAACATGAACCTGAACTCTGGAGTTTCAAACTTTGAAGGTATTGTAGTTTATACCTCTTCAATTGACTTTGGTAAACTATCATGTAGGTGTTTTAAATCAAAAACTGATACATAGATATTAGATTCAAGAGTTTCAAATCACATGACCTTCAATAGATCCTCAATGTATGATATCATTATTCTGCCTTACCCCTTATTAGTCATATTGCCAAATGGTTATAAAGCTATAGTAACAGAAGTTGGAAGTGTGAGACTTGCACCTAGGATTGTGTTGCACAAAGTTCTCCTTGTCCCCTTTTTCAAATATAACCTTATTTCTATTTATTTGTTGACTTTAAATCACGGAGGAATTTCATTCATCACTAATGGTGCTTGTATGTTGCATGCCCCTTCACTGAAGAGCCCTCTGGAGATTGGTAGAGTCAAGAGTGGACTTTACCTCATATGCTCTCAATGTTTGAAACAAAAGGATACAAGCTCTTCTTCTGTCACAATCAGTTCTGTTCCCCATTTGTCTGCTTATCCATGTAATATGCAAGTTGTCTACTCTCCATCTGTATATAATTCACCTCTGAATAAAACTGCATCTATGAATGCCCCTTCTTCTAGTAACAGTACTACTGTAAATATTTCTCCATATGTGAATAAATCGTGTTCCTTTGAATTCTTGTACATATCATGAGAATGATATTTTGTGGCACAATAGACTTAGGCATGTGCCCTTTGTGAAAATAAAGGGAATAGCATCTATACCTGTCATTTTTTCTTCCAAACAACCTTTTGTATACTCTATTTGTCCTATGACCAGACAAAATAGATTGCCCTTTCCCCAGAGAACTAGCACATCCAGTAGTATATTTAAATTACTACATGTTGACCTTTGGGGTCCTTATCACACCACTACTCATGATAACTATAAGTACTTCATCACTATGGTTGATGATTTCAGTAGGACCACATGGACACACCTTTTAACCTGCAAGAGCAATGCAATTCAAATCATCAAAGCTTTTGTTTCCATGATAGAAAACCAGTTCAAAACTACCATAAAGACCATAAGAATAGAAAATGGTCTAAAGTTCACCAACACAGAAGTTAACTCTTTTTTTTCAGTCAAAAGGCATCATTCACAAAAAATCTTGTCCCTATACACCACAACAGAACAATATGGTAGAAAGAAAACACAAATACTTACTTGAAACAGATAGGGCACTCCTATTTCAGTCAAAGTTACCTTTGAAATACTGGAGAGAGTGTGTGTTGACAATAACCTACATTATAAATAGACTGCCCACTATATATCTTAAGAACAAGTGTCCATTTGAACTCCTATACAAAAACAAACCACTATATTCCCAAATGAGAAGTTTTGGATGCTTGTGCTACCCAACAGTACCCAAAGTACACAGGGATAAATTTGAGCCTAGAGTTACCCCACATGTTTTCATAGGCTATAATTTTGGATCAAATGGTACAACGTCCCGAGTCTTGCTACCAAGAAAATACAAGTCTCAAGAAATGTATCTTTCCATGAGAATATTTTCCCTTTTGCAATTGTACCAGATGTCTCTTCTTTTCCTTCTGTACTAAAATGTGTTCCTTTTGTTGATTTTGCAGATGATGTTAATGAAAGTATCCAAGTCAATGTAGAAAACAATCCAAATGGTGCAAGTCCCATGGACAATGAACTATCACCTATCAATATCTCACCTATATCACCTAACAATAGTCAAGTTGCAAAGTCTGATAGTCACTCACCTTTAGAGTCACCTTCAACATCCAGTTTTGATGACCACTCACCACCAGTTTTGAATGATCATTCACTTCAAATTGATAATCAGAACACTCTTGTACTTAGAATAACACAAAGAGAAATAAAAACACATGCATACTTAAATGACTACATTCATACTATGCCTAAACTACATTCCAATAGTTGTATACCATCTCTTAATGCCTTACTTTCAAACCATCAATTTGTCTCTCCTGAAGCTTTAATCCATAGTAGCCAGTCTTTGATGCAATGTGTCTGTCATGATAATGAACCTTCTTCATGTGAAGAGGTTGCTATTAATCATACTTGGAAAGTAGCCATGACACAGGAATTTGAGGCATTACATATCAATCACACATGGGACTTGGTCCCATTGCTAGCAGGAAAGAAAGTTATAGGTTGTAGGTGGGTGTATAAAGTGAAGCATAAAGTCAATGAAAGTATTGAGAGGTTTAAAGCTCGTTTGGTAGTCAAAGGATACATACAACAAGAAGAAATAGATTACAAAGAAACATTCTCACCAATGGAATAGATGACCAACGGAGAGGACTTATAGTAGTAGCTGTGAAGAGATGATGGGCCATGTTTCAACTAGATGTGAATAATGCCTCCCTTCAATGAGATTTGAATGGGGAAGTGTTTATGAAAATCCCACCTGGGTTAATGGTGCATGAATCAGGGCTGGTTTGTAAGCTAAACAAATCTTTATATGGCCTGAAACAAGCCAGTAGGCAATGGTATGCCAAATTAACAGAAGCACTTTGCTCGATAGGTTATGGGCATTCTATGCATGATTACTCATTATTCTACAGAAATAATGGGATATCTTTGGTGTATGTAGCAGTGTATATTGATGATGTGATACTCACTGGAATAGATTCAGAAAAATAAAACTTTTCAAGAAGTTCTTACATGATAGTTTCAAGATTAAGGATCTGGGAAGATTACACTATTTACTTGGACTGAAAATTCTCTACAAAAATGATAGAATCATTGTTTCCAAAAGAAAATTTGTCATTGATCTCCTAAAAGAATATGATTGTCTCAGTTGCAATCCTTTATCATCAAGTGTGAAACTCAAAGTAAAGGAAGAAGCTCCCCTGTCACATCCTAGCTGCTACAGAAAATTGGTTGGGAAACTGAATTTCTTAACCAACACAAGATTGGATATAACTTTCAGTGTTTAGCATCTGAGCCAATTCATGCAAGATCCAAGAGAACCACATCTAAAGGCAGCCTATTGCCTGTTGAGATACTTAAAGACTGATCCTAGCCTAGAAATTTTCTTTTTCAAAGATAATGACTACATGGTAAAATTATATTGTGACTCTGATTGGGCATCCTTCTTTTACCCTATTTTGAGAAATTGTAAAAGGGCAATAGACTGATCCATCACAAATTTACAAATTCTAAATATAGTGACTTCTTTTACTCTATTTTTTCCTTATTTTCTCCCCTTTTAACAAAAAACTAGAAAAAGAACAACACAAAAGGCAGTATCATTGACAAGGCAGTTTTACAAATACTTAAGGAGATTGAGGATTAGTGGCTCAAAAAAGTTGGCATTCATTCTGAGAGGATAAACGCTAGAGTTTAAAAGATAAGTTGATTTGGATGGAAGAAGTACATATTTTGAAACTTGCCTTACCGGAAATAAATATCACCATGCATAATCTTGATGTGATGCACATTGTAACGATCCGGCCAGTCGTTCCGAGAGTTATAGCCATGTTTCTCCATTCTTGCTTCTTTATGTATTATTCAGCGGTGTTGAGTTGTATCGAGTTGGTAGGTTTGGGTCCAGAGTAATTTTGGAGTGAAATGAACACTTAGTCTCTTAGTTAGAAAGTTAAGTTAGAAAAGTCAACCGGAAGTTGACTTATGAGTAAACGAATTCGGATGTAGATTTTTATAATTCGATTAGCTTCGTTGGGTGATTTTAGACTTAGAAGTATGTCCGAAATATAATTTAGAGGTCCGTGGTAGAATTAGGCTTGAATTGGCGAAAGTTGGAAGTTTAAAAGTTCTTATGCTTGAATCCAAGGTTGATTTGGTGTTTTGGTGTTGTTTTGGGTGTTCCGAAGGTTCGACTAAGTTCGGGTACTGATATATGACTTGTTGGAATTATTGGTTGAGGTCCCGAGGGCCTCGGGTGAGTTCGGATAGGTTTGGGTTGTGTTGCGCTCGTTTTTCTTATGTTTCGACGCCGTTTCTTCAAGTGTAAATGGTATCATATTGAACAAATAAGCTCCTATTTCTTTTTTGATTGCAGCATTAGATCCGTATCGTAATTACGGACCCGTAGCAAAAACAATCATCGAATTTTGACATCGTATAAGGATTTTATGATCATTTTACTAAGAATTAGGTTGCCAGATTTTTTTTCAGATTAATTACGAAATTGCCACTAATGGTGTATTTAAAAATCTACACGGTTTGCAAATATTAAAACCTACATATCTCCTTCATTATAAAGTCAAATTGAGTGATTCAAAAGTCTAACTTGACTCAAATTTCACAAGGAATTCATTGGAGGCATAAAAAGAGAGTTTTGGGATCTTTAAGCACGAGAAACGAGGCAGAATAGCTGGAAATAAAATATATAAAACGAGGATTTGTTCATTCGGTCATATTTTGAGTTGGGGAGCTCGGATTGGGGTAAGTGTTCTCTACTTAGTTTTGGTTATATTTCATGAATCCATCTTCGTTTTTGGGATTTGATTGATGATTTCAAAGTGAAATTGAGGGAGTTAGGGTTTGAGTTTTGGAGAGTTTAAGTGAGGATTTGAGGGACCAAACGGAGTCCGATTTTGATGAATTTTATATGGTTAGACTCGGGAGAGGACGAGGTTTATTATTCTGCTATTTTTGACTGATTTTGAGATGTGGGCTCGGAGGCCGGGTTTTGGCCGATTTCGGATTTTTGGCCTACTTATGTAGCTTTTCTTATGAAATTCGATTCTTTAGCCTATGTTGATAGTATTATTCTGGTTATGGATAGATTCGGAGCTTTTGGAGACCAAGTCCAGAGACGAAGGCATCCCGAAGTAGGATTTTACGTTGTTAAGGTAAGTAACAATTTTAACTCTGGCTTTGAGGGTATAAACCCAGAGAATTTGATATCGTGTGACTGTTTGAAGGTGATACCCATGCTAGGTGACGGGCGTGTAGGTGTATACCTCGAGGGATTGAGACTTGGTCTGTCCCGTGAGGCCTCATGGCTATCATCTGTGTTTACGTAGTTACTTGTTGTTGAACTTGTGTGCCTTCATGTTAGAGATCATGCTTAGGCTTTATTCATGCTCACATTATTTGTACTCAGTCATAGAAATTATTATACATATTTACCTCAGTTTCTATTATTTGCTAATATACTGTGATACTGGATGTGGGATGTGTTCCCTTATTTATTGATGGTGGTGAGGCTAGTGAGGTACATGATTGAGTGAGGCTGAGGGCCTGGTTGTGAGGATATTAATACTATAGCGCGTGAGTTGTCCGCGTAGCACGTGAGTTGACCGTACTGGTTCAGGTATTGATTCCGTAGTGCGTGAGTTGTCCGCGTAGCACGTGAGTTGACCGTGCGGATCCAGGTTTTGATATGATGGCACATGAGTTATCCGTGCTTAGTGCTTGGGCTTTGGGAGCCCCTCCGGAGTCTGTACACACCCCCAGTGAGCGCAGAGTGTTGAGTGTTTTGAGTGTTGAGTGCTGAGTGCGAGTGATGAGTGATGGAGTGACACTGCTGTGAGGTTGTATTTATTTGTGTTGTTGCTGCATTTATGTGTTAAACTTCTTTGTGGCATTTACTGAGTTATGAAATTTACCTGTTTATTTCTTTTTATTTTTAAATTGTGAAAATAAATAATTTGACTGTTTTACTTATCTCGTCTCTACTGCTCAGTTCCTTAGTTATTTCTGTTACTATTGAGTCAGTTGTACTCATACTACACTTTGTACTTTATGTGCAGATCCAGGTGAGTTAGAGCGTGACGATCGTTGAGTTCAGACAGGCTATCTGTGGAGATTGCAAGGTAGCTGCTAGCGTCCGCGGGACCTTGTTACTCCTTTTGTCATTTCTTTTTTTTTTGGACAGTTAGACAGTTTATATATCTTAGTTTATAGTTTTAGACGCTCATGACTTAGTGACACCCCGATGTTTGGGGCTCATTTCCGTATTTTTCTATATTATATTTAGAGTTGATTTAGTTTATAAAAAATTTAAATGTTGAAATATTTTATTAAATTCTTATAATCGATTTAGTAGTAATATTTTGGGAAGTAGGCTTGCCTAGTAACACGATAGGCGCCATCACGGCCATGGTTAGATTTTGGGTCGTGACACACATTGAGAAAAATGTTCTTGATTACATTTTCATAGAGTTATGAACATCCAGGTAAAAGCAAATGACAATGCTAAATATAAAAGTATTTGAAAGAAAATCTAGAATTATATCGAGATAAAAATGACCCAATTAAATTTGCTACACATTGACAAGAATGCAAAACAAGTGTAGTGTCGTGGGTGAAAAATCTGAGAATTTCTCGATAAATTTTATCATCCGCTTAGCAAGCACTTTTTTTTTTGGGCATTTTGATCAATGTTAAACAAGCTATAAAATAATTTTCGTACTTTCATCCCAATATAACTCTAGACAATGATCAAATTCTTTCAAATCCGCTCTAGTTTTGGCATTATCCTTCGTTATTTCTTGTACATTCACACGATGTTAAATGTTATTAAAAACATTTTTCTCGACGTGCAACACACCAATGTTAAGCCTGATAAGATTTGTTTTCAATAATACAGATAGTAAAATACACTTCTCTTGTGGGGACTTTAATGCTATTTTCCAGCCAAGTGACAGATTAATGGGGAATCCTGTGAGCGATGCTGAAATTCAAGACTTCTCTACGTGTATACATACTCTATTGCTAAATGAGTTACAATGGAAAGGTGAATACTATACTTGGTCTAATAAACAACATGGATTAGACAGAGTTTATAGTAGGTTGGATAGAGGATTTGGGAACCATGACTGGATGATGCAGTGGGGGCATGTAATGACAGAATATGATGTGCCTCTTATCTCTGATCACTCTCCCATGTTACTGTCACTATGCACAACACAATGGAATGGAAAGATACCATTTCGATTCTTCAATGTATGGACAGAACATGCCTTTTTTATGTCAATTGTGAAAGATGGATGGGCCAAGTCTTTGGCTACTGGAAGAATGAAAAACATATGGCGTCAAACCAATGTTGAGAAAACTGAATAATGATGAATTCAGGGGCTTTAACCAGAAGATGGAGGAAACCAGGAAGAAATTGGTAGATATTCAGGTACAAATACATGCTCAATGTTCTAATGCCTTGCTGGAAATTGAAAAAGATATGCTACAAAACTTGGAAAAATGGTCCATGATAGAGGAAAGTGTACTTGAACAAAAATCAAGAGCAAAGTGGATACAATTGGGTGATTCTAATAATAAGTACTTTACAGCTATTATGAAGGAAAGGACACAGAGAAAGCACATCTTGAAAATAACAGCCCTAACAGGAGACAAGTTGACTGATCCTGATGATATAAAAAAAGAAATTGTAGGGTTCTATCATATCCCACCAACAGTTGGAACTTTGTGCAGAGATAACGGAACAAGAAATTGTTGATGGGTTGTGTTCTATTGTAGATGATAAGGCACTTGGCATTGATAGATTTAATGCTTGTTTCTTTAAGAAAAACTTGGAGTATAATCAATGAAGATATAATTGGGGCAGTGAATTTTTTTTTTTTTTTTTTTTTGCAACAGGAAGATTATATAAAGCCATCAACTGCACGACTATCACATTGGTACCTAAAACGGCAAACCCTACAATAGTGAAGGAGTAAAGGCCTACCGCATGTTGCACTGTCCTATACAAGTTGATCTCCAAGCTTTTGGCCAATAGATTCCAACGAGTCATAGCAGTTGTCATATGTAATGCTCAGGCTGGTTTCATTCCTGGTAGAAAGATAACCGATAACATTATTTTGGCACATGAACTGATCAAAGGATACACTAGGAAAAACATCTCACCAAGGTGCATGATAAAGATCGATCTTCAAAAGGCATATGATTCTGTTGAATTGTGCTATTTAGAGCAAGTGATGGAGGAGATGGGCTTCCCTGCCAAATTTATTACTTAGGTGATGGAATGCGTGAAAACTATCAATTATACCATAATGATAAACGGGTAATTCACAGAACCCTTTGATGCAGCTAAGGGTCTTAGACCAGGAGATCCCATGTCTCATTTCTTGTTTGCTATTGCTATGAAGTATTTGAGTAGAAGCTTGAATGAACTGAAAGATGAAAATGCTTTCAAGTTTCACCCAAAGTGTGATAGGCTGGGCATCACACACTTGGCATTTAGAGATGACTTGCTGTTATTTTCAAGAGGTGATTTCCCGTCTGTGTGTGCTATACAGAAATGTTTTGAACAGTTTTCTAAAGTCATTTGGACTATTGGCTAATATGGGAAAGAGCTCAGTCTATTTTGGTAGGGTTTCACAAATTGAAAAGGACAGAATCTTACTAAAACTAGGCTAGGTGCAAATATGATTACAAAAAAAGCATTAGTGGCCTGGGACAAAGTTTGTCTACCTAAATTTGCAGGAGGACTGAACCTAATTAACCTGCATCTCTGGAACAAAGCGGCTATTGTTAAATCATGTTGGGACTTAGCCCACAAGCAAGATAAGTTGTGGATTAGGTGGGTGCATACCTTTTACATAAAGGGGCAGCAGATAGAGCAAATTAAGCTACCACAACAGGCATGCTGGATCATCAGGCAAATCCTAGATGCTAGAGGAATCCTTGAACAGGTGCAAGACAACCTTACAACTGGAAAAAGCATCATAAGGCAGATATACCTACAGTTAATAGGTGACTGTCCTAGAGTAATTTGGAAGCCCTTGATTTTCCAAAATGATGCCAGGCCTAAAGCAAGATTCACTATGTGGCTTCAACTACAAGAAATGTTATTAACAATAGATAGATTATCTAAATGGGGTCTTCATATTGAAACAAAATGTGCACTATGCCAAACTCAAGATGAGAGCAGGGACCATTTGATTGTAGAATGTGAATTCACTATGAATCTATGGAGGAGACTTTTATTGTTATTTTAGTAGGTGTGTAAGAATTAACTATTCTGGTTAGGTGTCTGTGTTTGTTTTGTTTGATAGCTAGCTTAGTTAGCTTAGCTATGGTTTTATAATTAACTCTTTGGTGATTAATAAAATACAGTTGATTATCAAAAAAAAAATACACATTCATTTTTTTACCCACATCCAGAACTCTTTGTAATTCTAGCACTTTTCCTTCAAAATCAACTTCTGTAACATTCTTTAGCTCTAAATTCTACTATTTGTAAACTCGACCAATCGGCTGACGCTACTTTTGTGCTAATTAACATTTTCGGAAATTACTTTTTTTTCTTTTTTGCCAAGATGGACTGCCGTATTTTTCATATAAGCAAAATAACCAGGAAAAAATTATTGTACTTAACCACTAGAAATTTCATTTAATACTATAATCTTTCTAGGCAGAAAGGCTGCTAAATCGCAAAGTAACAGTATATAGATTTAATATTCCTAATACAGCTTTCAAATTTACTACTGCAAATTCATTTTAAATGGCCTGATTAGTTGTTTAACGTGTTTGCCCCCCCTAGCAGCACCTGACATAAGACACCTAGACACAAACATAGGAAGCTATAGTCATACCAAACAAAAAAACAAAAAAAACCTTAACTTATTTAACCTCATCAACTTTGCTATATATATAAATAAATAAATAAATGAAGCAAGAGAAAATACCTCAAGGTGGGTGAGAGTAGGGTTGCGCATGGATCGGATCGGATTTAGCACATTTCGTATTGAAATTTCGGATTTCGGATT
This sequence comes from Nicotiana tomentosiformis, assembly GCF_000390325.3. NCBI lineage: Eukaryota > Viridiplantae > Streptophyta > Magnoliopsida > Solanales > Solanaceae > Nicotiana > Nicotiana tomentosiformis. The sequence continues at coordinate 113,316,660 of NC_090822.1, read as the reverse complement.
CTACAAAATGCAATTTGAATCCAATCGAATTAATATCGGATCGGATCGGATTTTAAAGTTTGGATCAGATAAATATTTTGGATTTTCGGATCGGATTATACGTATTATTAAGGCTATTGCTAATCTAATCGGCTAATGCATCTGCCTTATCTGTTTCTTCTGTGTTCTGTGCTAATACAAACATCTCTTTACTTTTCATCCCTTTTATCAGCGTTGCATCTCTAAGAAAATATTTCTCTGGAGGTTCGAGTTGTTATGCCTCTTTGCAGAACTCGTACTTATATTTTCTTTGTAGAAGAGGCAATACAGCAAGAAAAATTTTCTTTGTAGAAGAGGCAATACAGCAAGAAAAATCCATGTTTCTGCAATTATGAGGGTATTATGGTGCCAATGTAGTTAAATCCAGCAATTGTAAAGGTAATAACTTGGAGGAAGATGTAAAGGAAGTTGTGGCTATCCGAATTAAAGTTTAGTATTTATACATGCCCTAATAATTTCGGATTTCGGATCGGATTAAAATTATATCAATCCGAAGCCGATCCGGATATCCAAAATTTTAATAAACATAATCCCGAAATCCAATTCAAATATCCGAAATTCGAAATTGAGCTGATCGATTCGGATTTCGAATATCCGATCCAAATGCACAGCCCTATTGAGGAAGGGAGTGCGGCTAAGACTATTATAATAAACCGAAGGGATCCATGAATCATGAATAATATTTAAAGCAGCTCTTGGGTTCTTCTTCCTTGTTTGGGCCCCGATTGGTAAAATCTTAACTATTACCATTTAATACCCAAGCCCAAAGAATTACTTTTTCTACCCCTTTATTTTATAGTTTTACCCATAAAAATTAAACTAATTACTTTTGTCTACCCATTTATTTTTTTACCCATTAAACTAGTTATATTTCCTACTAATTGTAGCTTTTGTGGGTAATTGACTATTTTTTATCCTTTTCTTTTTTCTCCGTTTCCGTTCCTTTTTTTTATAAATCATATTATTCTTTATTTTATTATTTCAAATAATCTGATTCCATACTCAATTTTGGCTCCTTTCTTTTGTTTTATTTTTTTCTCTTTTTTCTTTCCTTTTGTTCATTTTCTTTAAATCTTCTTCCTTTTCTAAATTAATTTAGCTCTTTTTTTCTCATAATTTTTTTCCTACATAATCTAATTACGTTCACCATTTTTGCTCCTTTTCTTTATTCTTCTTTTTTTATACAATAATAAAAGGTAACTGCTATAGTAAACATTTATTCACCTTCTTTAATATAACTGATTATATAATATACTATTTGTCTTTCTTTTTTATCTTTTTCTTCTCTTCTTTAAATTAATTATTAGAACAACTTATACAATACACGTGTTTTCTCTTCTCTTTTTTTTATTGTATATATATATATATATATATATATATATATATATATATATATATATATATATATATATACTCCCTCCGTTCCAGTTTATATGAATCTATTTTCTTTTTGGTCTGTTCCAAAAAGAATGACCCCTTTCTAAATTTGGAAACAATTTAGCTTAAACTTACAATTCCACTATTAATGAGAAGTTTTTATCACACAAATACTCACACAAATACTCTGGGACCTTTTTTGACTTGCTTAGGACCATAAATTTCAAAAGTCTTCATTTTTTCTTAAATTTCGTGCCCAGTCAAACAGGTTTACATGAATTGGAACGGAGGGAGTATGTATTACTGTAAATATTTCTATCACATAGGATCCAAAATTATGCATCGTTACAATAAAATGGTATATTAGTATAATAAAATGGCATATTGTAAAATACTTGTCACAATAGTATATCAAAACTGCATATAAATGTACCAAATAGGTATATTACTATTTTATATCTCCCGACACCTACTCACTACAACAAAAAGGCCTTTAGCGGCAATTATTTAGTGTCAGTAACCTAGTTGCCGCTAATTTATTCTTATATTGCGAATATTACCGTCAAAAAGATTTTGACAATAAAAAGGTACTCTTATACTAGCAATAAAAAGGATTGGCCACTAAAAATCGCTTAATTCAGGACAAATATTTTTATTTTATATTTCCCTCCAAGTTTTTCACACTCCACTCACTTATTCCCCCAACTATTTTTCTCTGTAAATTAAACTTAAATTTAGAAATTTTGGGAATACCTCATAAAGTCTCAATTTATCTCACCACCGCCGCTGCAACCCAACCCAACTCATCTCTATCTCACCAATTTTAGGCAATGTAATATTTTTTTTACTCGCTCTTTATCTTATTGCTTTTATTAGATTTATACATATTTTCATATCTTTCTTTCCTTGATCTGGTATTTAAGTGTATGCATACATGATTTCAATTAATTTTATTCTAATTTGATTCTTTTCCCTCACAGACTCACAGTTACTAAGGTAATTTTTGTATATCTAGGGTTGGGGTTCCCCTTCATCATATTTTGAGAAAATCAAATGGTGCTTCACCCGCTAGCGCTCAACAAGCTCCTCTTCTTCGGTGACAACGGTAAGTTTTGTTTTTTTCCCTCAGTTCTAAGTCATCATTTTATATGTAATAACAAATATGTGTGCAATGGTGCTAGAGACCTTTTATCGGTCTAATGGATAGTTGGTCTATAAAATCCCATGACTGCATGATGATTTCATAGTTAGAATTTTTAGTATCGTTATTGTGCTTGAAATGTGATCTATTTGCTGGTATATCTTGCACTCTAATGTGACTTGGTGTGAAAATTTTTAATAGACGCTTTGTTAGTCAGATTCTTTTGTAGCCAAATATTTTGCTTTCAGTCTGTTGTTTTTTTCAATTCAGTCAATGACCAATTCCATGTGCTATAATTCGTGCTTTTTTTTTCTAGTTAACCTAAAATGTTGGCTATAATTTGTTTGATTTTCACTTTGGTGGTTCCGCAAAATGCCTTTTCTTTTTCTTGTTGGATTCTCAAAATTTATAAACCCTTCCTAAGTTGATGTTGAAGGGTGAAAGTTTGTTATGAGTATGCATTAAGCTTGTGAATTTTCAAAAAAGTTCAACTTTCCATGGGCTAACACTTGAACTCAATTTTGATTTTGCCGTAAAATCGACTTGGTCTTCCACAAGTTGTAAAAAAAGACCAGTATCTAATTTCAAGAGAATTTTCTTTTAATGAAACTAATACAATTACAAATGAGAGATGTTTATGTGGCATAAGGGTATATGGTAGGTGGTTAAAATCTAATCTTATATTCTGCTTTATAGGTAGATATGTGAGTTTACACATCAAAGAATATATAGAGATAAATATGTCAGTTGTTCACACATTAAAGAATATTAAAGCCCGATGATACAAGTGATTGCAAAGCCTTCTTGAATTTGTATATTTTTGCACTAAATATTTTTTAATGAATTAATATGTATCTCCTGTGAGATGTTTTCTCGTACTTGTCAAAAGAGTTTCTTCTATGGAAGAATATTGTACTTGTTTAGTAGAACTTTATTAGTGTACTCTCCAAGCCACCTTAACTAGGAGGATACACTGCACAAGGTTGTGAACTATGACAATCCGTTTAAAGTGCATGTTTTGTTTAATTTTGCAGAGTATTTTATGTCGCTTGAAGAAACTACAAGAATATTAAGATCTCGAGAGATGACAACGGATTAAGAGTATTTTATTTCTCTAGAATTTGTCATTAACCTTTGCATCAGAGAGTTAAATTTGAGACAACTTGATTAAAGAGTCCTCTCGAGTTGTCTTTTTTATTTCATCAAGCTCAACATAAGTAGACACTTTCATTCATTAAGGTCTCTACTTATTTCAAGAGTTCATCTTTCTCAAATAATTTCCTTTACAAATCCTCCACTAGCTCACTCAAACTCTTAAAACTTTAGGGCTACCTTATTCATCTAGATTAATTACCAATTTCTTGCTGTCAAAACACTACAATAGTGTGTCTTTAACTTTCTAGATTTTAGAGTTTGTACTTTTAAATCATTTGACTTTGAAAATTTTGTAAACACTGGAGTTGAAAATTATGTGAGGTAATCCTTCTCTGTGATATACTTGTATCCCCACTCATAGCCAACCATCCCATTGCATGTGTCTTTCAATCAAAGAAGCTTCTTCAATAGAATGACTTGTGGCTAGTGACATAATACACTGGTATAATCAATAGAAAGATATTTCATTATAGTGCCATTGCTTTTCCTTAGGTGTTTTAAGAAGTGTAGATCAGTTTACTTATTCTGAAACTAAGTACATGTCAGCTTCAAATGTTCACTAGATCAGAGGATATAATGTGTTCATACAATACGGTTACAATCTACAAACTATGGTAATAATAACCTCAAGGTAGCTTTTGAAGCAAATTGGAATCAATTTGAAGTGGCTAATTTCTGGTTGGCAACTATAATTAATCATAGCACTTTATTTGATACCACCATTGAAGGCAAAGACATAGGAATACATAATGATCAGATCTTTATGAAGTAATTTTTGTAATTTTCCTTCTTGCAGCTTGATAAGAGCGCTTCGGTTGGAGAACAAAATATGGAGAACCGATTAATTTGCATAGAAATGTTTTGATGGTTTAAGAAAGCGGTATCAAAGAGCCTTTCCTCAAATCCAAGAGCAGAGTCAACACCTCCCAAATCGCTATTGTTGGAGCCAATGATTACCCCATTAAAAGCCTCGACTACGAGTATGAATACTTTTTTTTTTTCTGTTTATGTGCTATTTGGTTGGCTAGTTGCTTGGTTGATCCAATAACTATTGTCCTTGGATGTGGGATGTAGTATCTTTCCCATCACTTTCAATATCCACCTCTAGTCTATTTTTCTTTAGCTAGTGTGTGTATAAAATTGCATGTTCCAATTTAGCTGAAAGACAATACTTGAACTCCCAAGTGTGTTGTTTGGTTACTATCATGTGATTGATGTATCATCCCTATTGTTACATTAAAAGAGGTATCAAACTTAGTGTACCAAGTTTATGTTGCATTCTTAAAGTCATATAGGAACTTTATGAAGTTTGTAGGCATAATTAAGATAAATTGATTGCACAAAATCTTGAGGCTTCGCATTTTTCTATTAAGTGCTATAGAAGGTGACTGCTAGAACATGAAGCATTTATTTGACTAGACCCCAGAAAGTACTTATCTGGATAAATAAATAAAGAAAAATATTGATATATATTTTGTGCAGGTGCTCAACTACATCATGAATTTATATTGACAGTCTCACTGTTTCATAGCCATATGTATATACTTGTAACCATACGAGTTCTCTTATAAAGAATGAACATTATAGTATCTCAAAGATCTAGGATTGATTAAAGACAAAAGGGAATGCCCTTTGTTGAGTATAACAAAATGTCTTCATATTTGGATTGACATTTGGCCTTCGTATCTATAATCTTTTCGAGTTTAGTTGTGTTGCGATAGTTAGTAGGAAAGGAATAACATTTCTTGTACACTTGATTTTGATTGGCTTTAGTAGTAGCAGTTTCTTAATTATTAATCAACATCAAATGTGGTTGTTTATTTGATATTCATTTTATTTTATCATTCCAGGTCATACATTATGATGTTCAAAAACTTGGCATGTGGTTGTCACTATGATCAAGAGTTGGAGCATCTTTCTTAAGTCATCTGTTGTCTAATTTGTAGCTACTTGATAAAATAATTTGTCAAACGCAAAGCGATAGTAGCAATTAGATTCAAATAGTTTAGCATTCTTTTATGTTGTTGACAGTTTAAATTATGAATTAGAAGTTTTGTTTGTTGCAGATTTAATGAGTATTATGCTTTTTGAAGTGAAATATTATATAATTAGTTTTGAATGTAAATAGGCATAACATGCATTAGTAAATATTGGGAAATACTTTATTAATTTTAGCGCAATAAAAATTGATGTTAAAAGATGTTATTTTTATATCCATTAGATAAATGATTATTGTCCATAACAAAAGCTTGCAAATAGATGAGTAAATGTGAAATCAATAATAGTTTTAGTGGCCATTATATTTGTTGCCAAAAGGGGTTCCTTTTACCAGCAATTAGTTTAGTCTTCAGCGGCAATAACAAAAGCTGCAAAATGTATGACCTATGAAAATTTTGGAGAGTTATAATGGCCATTATAATAGCTAGTAAACAATTGCCGCTAAATCTGAAGGACTTTTACCGACCATAATAGTAATCTTTACCAACAGTCCCTCTAATGATCGCTAAAGCCTTTGCCGACGCCAGCAACAACGGCTAATACTTAATGGCCGGTAAATATTGTAGCGTCCATTTCTATTTCCGCTAAAGAGTATTTCAATTGCCAGTAAAAGCCTTTTTTGTTGTAGTGACTTCTTATACAATGAATATTATTTTCATGGAACTCCTTCAAAAAATTCAATTTAAGAAAATATTTGCAAGGACCTAGTTAAAAAAACTAAAAAAATTTAAAAAAAAAAGACTTATTTATTACGGTATACTGTTATATTATATTGTATACTATAACATTATAATGTTACTATAATTATGACTTTAACTTTGCACAATATCACCTAGATGATTCAACAAATAGTAGCAGAAGTATATTATTATGGTATATTGTATACTATTACATCATACTGTTGCAGTGTATTGCATATTATTACAGTATACCATTACATTATATTGTATACTATAACAGTATACTATTGCAGTATAGCTATATACTCATACAATATATTGTATACTATAACTTTATACTGTTAGGTAACTTTGTTCTTCTTCGATTATTACAGTATATCGTTGCAGTATATTGGATGCTATAACAATATACTATTGCAGTATAGCTATCGTAGCGGTATGCTGTTGGGTAATTGTGTTCTTCGATTTTCAGCGGAAAAAATCGATCTCAATCACCTCAAATCAGCTCTAAATGCGATCAGTATGAACTTCCAAAAGATAATATAAGTAATATTAATAACACCCACTTTAAATCAAACAAGAAATCTTCAAAATAAAAAATTTAAATTCAAGAGCTTCAAGCCCAACAATGGTAGATATTGAAGTATACATAAAATCCAGATCCGAGAAGCTTACTTGAAGGTGCTATTAGCAATACTTTATAGCACCTACATCGAATAAAATAATAAATCTTCAAAATAAAATTTTAAACTCACGAGCTTCAAGCTCTACAATGGTGGGTCTTCATACACACAAAAAAATTAAATCTGGAAAACTTAATATATATAACCACAACAACACATGAGTTCAGAAATATAAATAAATACACAAAAAAGAATGTACTAATATAGAAAGAGGAATTGGAGTGAAACTCATATACAATAATATGAAAATTTATCTTTTAAAATTTATATAGAAAATTCTAAAATATTTCATGGATAAATGCATGGGTTTGTACTGGATTTTTATCATCCACTAAAAAGACTAAGTTATGGGTATTTTTTGAAAGAGGAAAGGAACGTTTGGGGTGTGGGACTTTACTTGTTTAGAGAAATTTAAAAGGGAAAGGGGATTGGGTAGGCGGGTAAATAGTTTAGACCGTCTAGATAGAAAAAGTAAATCTTTTGGGTTTGAGTATTAAAGGGTAAATAGTTTGAGTTTAATGGGTACAAAGTGAGATTTTTCCTAAATAGTTTGGGCTTAATGGGTTCTTCCTCACCCACCTTGCTTGGGCTAATCTACCAAAACCAAATGCATTCGCTAGTTTTATATATGTGTGTGTGTGTGTTTTATCGGTTATTAGCTAAAAATATATATTTCTCAACTACTCCTGCATGAACCTTTTTTAATCAATATATATATATATTGATCCCATATGAAAAAATTTAAGAAAATATCTTGTGACAAAATTTTAAAGCACTTTGATCAAAATTTTAATGCACGCTGGTCAAAATTTTAAAGCACCAAGGATTTAATGATCACCGGAATTTTTAGTCACAATGTGAAGAATTTTAGTGATCGAGTTAGAATTTTATGGTCAATTGCACAAAATGTGGCAACCGTCAAAATTTTATGACAATCACTCGAACTTGTAAAATTATGGCAACTATCATAATTTTGACAGATCACCACAAGACCTGTCCAAGAATTAATGACCGTGCTTTAAAATTCTCGACCAGAAGACTATTTTCCCAAGACTTTTCTAACAGGGGTAAAATTTTAAAAATGGCATCAAATGATCCTAGTTGCGTCATTCTCCCAAATTCGTTTTGATGAGTTCTAACTATGGGCTGGGTTGTTCTGAAACCCTTTGCTTTCCAAGCCCAAACTATTTTTTGTCAACCCAGATATGAAAGAAGGGTTTAATATGGCACTAAAAAACAATTAATTTTTCTTTATTTTGATTGTGTTAAATTGTTAAATATTTTTTCTCAGAAGATAAGATACTAACCAGATGAGGAAAAATAATTTATATCATTTTACTTCACAAGTGTCTGATATCGAAATTTTACTCCATATCACTTTGCTTCAACTAACATGTAAACACTTTTATTAGCTAATAACTCTGTTTACCCCAAAATCAGATAACAATTGAATTTATACGCGGTTTTAAGAATATGTAATCTAATTTGATACAAAGTGAGAAATCACATTTAATATTGAAGAATAAGTAGAAAAATAAATGCAAACCATGCAAATTGAACAACTTAAGCCTCGCAAGGTTAACTTCCTTCGAATTTAGATATGATATTATATTGAAACCAGAATAATATGAACAAAGCTGGAAAAAATAGTATCTTGTTCTTTGAAGTATGTTACCCTCCCCTCTCAGAGTTACTCAGTCCCCTCTATATATTTTGGGAGATGAAGCTTTTAAGACAATATTTTATATGAAATTATGTAGACCGTTAGCTCCCTTTTTGACTTAATTCCGTGATTTTCGCCATAATGATTGGTTAATGGCGAGAATCACGGATCCTTGTCGGATGAGTTGGCAAAGCTCTTCTTCGAGGTCGTTAAAAGCAGGTTCGGTCGTGCCTTCGGTAAACTCGAGGGGCAAATCTGATGGTCTTGTCGAACTTCAAACCTCGATATCGAGCTCGGTTTCATCTGTAACTTCGATCTCTTACAGATATGCCGAGCCTGGTCTATTGTCGAGTTTGGTTCTACCCGTATACAAACTCAAAAGTCAAAAACGTTACAAAAACATTATCATATGTACCTTTTTCATTTTTGAGAATGACATTGAAGTGAACAATTTTATTATTATTCTTGTCCCACACTTTAAGATGCATTCTCGCCTTTTGTTCATTTCTTGAACGTGTTTCTGCAACTTAACAAATACTTAGGATTTAGTAGTTCGATATCATGAGATTACTTCACAGCTGAAAACACAAAATATTATCGAGATCCAAGCTTAAATTATTTTACTTTGCTCAATGCACCTGCATGACAAGGAACTAGATAGAACATGAAACAAATCCAACGTATCCACAAGAGCCAATCTTTGGTTTCATTTTACTCAGTTTGAACATTAAAAAGAACTCACTGCAAAAGAGTTTTTAGGCTATCACGTAACTTAAAAGATAAGGACAGATTCTTACGCATCACTCGCTAGTCCACCATTGGAAATACCACTTTCTCTCCGACTTTTACATTTATTGACCTAAAAATAAAGTAGGTTACTTGCTACAACAGTTTTAAATATAGTAATAGTATTTTAAAAAAATACACTATCAGTATATATAAGTTAAATACTTCCTAAATACCTACAAGTATGTACAAGAAAATATTTTCAAGGATTCCATACCTCATCCGATAGAGAAGTTTCAAATAAGCAAGATAAATTACACTTCTGAATAAATGACAAACACTATAGGTACCCAAAGAAGGGGAGCCTTTGAGCATCCGTGTGACCCATAAATCACGGGTTCGAACCGTAAAATCATCCGCTAGTGTTTGCATCAGCGTAGGCTACCTATATCACACTCTCTTGAGTGCGACCTTTTCCCAAACCCTGCGTGAACGCGAGATGCCTCGTGCATCATGCTGCCCCTTTTACCGTAGGTACCCAAAAAAAAAAAAAGACAAACACTTGCTACAACAGCACTATATGAATTATCCAAGCCTGTTAAGAGATTAATCACGTGATGTATACTAGAAGATGATCTATATGATTTTTGAGGGCACCACAAGTGCAATTTGGCATAGTTGTATATGAAGAAAATTCATCCCAATATCATTTCAATGTGGAATAGTAAAATGCAATGGGTGATGTACCTTCCTAAGTTCAACAATTTGTTGTGTCAAATTAAAAAAGGGCAGTCCGGTGCACTAAGCTCCCGCTATGCCTGGGTCCGGGGAAGGACCGAACCACAAGGGTCTATCGTACGCAGCCTTACCCTGCATTTCTACAAGAAGCTATTTCTACGGCTCGAACCCGTGACTTCCCCAAACAAAAATTTAGAGATCAAGAAAATAACTGATTCTTCAGCATGAATCACAGAAGCTAATAATTAGTAAGAACATTCAGAAATCATATTAATAACTGCATAGATACATCACATTAAAACATGAAAGAGCAATGGAATTGAACAATCATTAGACTCAGTTCTAGACTGAGCAGAGCTTCTATATGATTACAATAACAAGAACTCCATTTGATTTTGTTTCAAATACATAAACTAAGAGGTTAAGTACACAAGGATCAGAAATAACCTGATTTTCCTATTTCACTGGCTTCTTCCATAACTCACCGATCCTTTTAAGCACATTTGGATTTTTCCTCTTCATTAAATCTTCATCCATGTCCTCAAAGTAAGGCGAGCTAATCTTGCCGGGACTGTAGTGACTATCCATTGATCCAGTTCTTTCCATGAATTTCCCGTTATTGCCATTTGATAACATAGCAGTCGCAACTTCTGCAGCCTTTCTCCATTGGTCAGACTGAACCTTTAGCTTCCTTAGTTCTGCTTCCATTTCTGCATTGGAAGCTTGAGCTGCATCCAACTGTTCAGTTACCCTAGCTACCCGCCGGTTACTTTTATCAACTTCCTCTTTCATATACCCGAGCTTCATAAGAGCTTCTCGTTCTGCAGTCTTTGCAACCTCTAGTTCAGCAGCAACTTCATCCTTCACTTTACCTCTACTGTTTTCCTTTTTGTTAGTTTCCAATTTCAGGATCTCATTTTCCTCTAAAATATTCTGAAGTTCGGTTTCCTTGTCCATCAAATTTGCCTTCAGATTTTCAATATCAAGTCTTGATCTCTGAAGCTCCTTTTCAAGTTCATTTTCTCCTTTTCCAGATTTGGCGTTCTCTAGTTTCATGGTAAGATTCTCATTCTCCTCACAAATACCCTGCAATTCAGTTTCTTTATCCATCAAATTTGCCTTCAACTCATCTATTTGTGTTTTAAAGTTTTGTAAATCTCCTTGCAGCTCATCTTCCCTCTGCTTCGACATTGCCTTGATTTGCTCCACCAATTCATAAGCACTTCTAATTTCAACTGTGCTTCGAGTTTTCTCTTCGTTGTATTTGATCTCAGCTGCTTCCAGATCAGCTCTCAGACGTTCAACTTCCGATTTCAGAGAAGACAGTTCTGCCTCAATCGTTTCCTTACTTTCATCAATTTCGACAATTTCACTTTCACCAACTTTAGTAGTATCAGTTTGGAGTTTGCAGACAACATCTTCCAACAAATTTGCACGTGCCCTCGACTGATCCAACTCAGAAGATATAGTATTGTACGCCTCCATAACTTTATTACCGTCGGACCTTAGGCTCTCCACGGTCTTCTTTGCTGATTCCAGTTGCAACAGAGTTTCGGTAACAAGTGTTTGAGCCTGAGCTTCTGAATCTTTGCTATCCTTTAGTTGTTTCTTCATGTCTTCCATAAGTGAAAGAGTTTCCGCCAAGTTTTGTTTCAAGCTTTGGAGCTCAGTTTGAGCTGCTTCCGTGTTCTTTGTTTTGGTAGCCTCGGATTCAGCAACAATTTCAAGCTGAGCCTTTAGTTCCTTGATCTCATTCAAGGCAGAAGCTAATGCAGCTGAGTCAACCGAGTGCTGTTTTTGGATTGTCTCAAGTTCTGAACACAATGTCGGATTCTCAGAAGAAGGCTGCTCCAAAAGCTGTTTCGGGGACTGATCCAATTCTGAGGACAATATTGTACAGTGATCCTTTGACCCCTCGGCCTCTACTGCAGCTTGTTTTTTGCACGCTTCTGAAGAACTTAGCTTTCCCTTAAGATCATTTTTTAGCTGAGTGATTTGGGACTCCAATTCAGATACCCTGCTCGGACACTTCTTCTTTAAAATTACCCCCATTCCGACAACAGAAACAAAAACAATATAAAGGAAAAGATTTAGAATATAGATAAACATATTGAAACAAACATTTATTTTACAAAAAGATAAAAGGGATTGGGTCAAAAAAAATGAGAATTTTATAGGCAGAAGAGATCACAAATCTTCACAATTTTTTTTAGTGAATAGTGATAACTTCTTTCCGTTAACCCTTAATTGCCAAACATAAGTAAATAGATCCACGAATTAACACTCAAAATCAAATGAGGACAGCAAGATGAAGAAAAAATTGCAGCATACAAAAGATTCAACACCACTAAAGGATATCTGCAAGCGAGCGTGAACTTGTGAGCAAGAGCTAGAATAGAAATTCAATTATATTTGTATCAAGTGGTTAAAGATTCTTAAAATATGACAAAAGCAAAGATGAAATCCACAAGTTTTAATTGGTTTTGATTGTTGTCGAGGATCATTCTTAGAGAAAGTCTGTTACACTGAATCAATTGTGTTTAAAATCAACCCTGAAGTATTAAAGATATTGGAAGAAAATCCTAATAAGTGCATAACAAAAGCACCAGTAACCTTGAGGCAAATGAAAATTGAGATTATAAATTTATGATTAGGGGTTCCTTCCTAGCAAATGGACACAGCTCCTGAACACAAGGTTCATGATCAATGATTATGTGCTTAGCAAAATAAACTGAACTGGAAATGCATCTTCAAACTTTTACCTTGGTTTTTTTAATAAAAGAAAGGAAAAGGCGCAGACAAGAAAGAAAATACAACATCTAGAGGAAACAAAATGAGGGGAAAAGAAAGCACCAGATCATTTCCTGTTTGGTTTAACTAGCAGAGTGAGTTAACTAGGAATTGCACAGTAATGTTAAATCCAAGTTTTCCATTCATAATAGCAGATTATCTTTTGGTACTATGAAAACTTCAAATATCTAAAGTTTTCACAACACAAGGGGCAATTTTGGTACTAAGAGAACTTAATTACCACAGTAGAGTGTCCTTATTAAACCCCTCCCTTCTCTCAATTTCCCTTTTTGTCACTCTAAAAACCATCAAAACATTAACAAAGCATCTCTTTCCAACACATTTCCTTTGTGTTATTTCTATTCAAGTAAGGTTCAATATAAGATAGTCATTTTTGTAGAATTTTACCTCTGACTCCAAACTTTTGGGAGACTTCTGCTCAGTGACTTTAGGCCTTCTCTCTTTTGGTGTCCTACTATTACCATGAGGAGAAGATGCAGAGTCAGAATCTGGTGCACCTGTCTTCAGGCGGCGCGCAACTCTGGGAGAAATCTTTTGGGGTACGTCTTGAGAAACAGCTCGAGGCGAAATCTTTTGTGGAGCTTCTCGAGATCTCACAGCTCGCGGAGAGATCTTTAGAGGCACTTCCGTGGAATTGCCTCGTGGAGATTTCTTTTGTGGCACTTCAGAGGAACTGTTTCTGTAATCAAATTTGGTATATAAAAGAAAAGGTCAGAACACAGTTTAAAAATATACAACAAATTCACCAAAGAACTGAAGATCATAACAGATATGATTGAAGATCAGAGAAGAAAGTAGAATGAGTGTGTAATGTTTCATAGACCTTGAGAGAAAAGCTGAAATAGATATTTTATCATATCAAATATGCAATGTTCACATACAAATTTGTGCACAATATTTACTACTACTATCACATATCACTAAACCACAAATAGAAACATCTTAATATCTTTCTGATTCTTTATTTAATGGCATAAAGTTAACAGCTTTTGTATCCTTTAATGGTATGAATGCACACCACATTTAAAGCACATATTTTTCCAGTCACAAAATTCAAGATTTATGGTCTCACACTCACCCTTTCATCACTTTGACAGAAGAAGCGCATTAAGAGAAACTCTAGCAAAAAATATCAAAGAATTATAGCTGTCATTTTTTCCTAAAAATTACAAGCAGTTAAATATGAACATGTCAACTTAAGTGAAAATAGCTCTTTTAAGTCTTTAGCAAACAAAAAGAAACATTTCAGTACAATTAGTAGAATTCAACATTTAACTCAAACTGAACTAGGGACCCAGTCCATTACCGTTACAAGAACAACTGCATGAATTCCAGCTATGACTAGTCCATTTTCATTTACTAAATACTCATAAATGAGACTGAAGTTACCTTGCTTTTGGGGTCTGCATATCTCAACAACCTTTAGGCCCACAGAGTAAAATCTTGGTGTTAAGAAGATTTTTCCTGTTTCAATGCCCTCTGCCCCACTAACTCTGCAAAGATTACATAAATATCATAATACTAGCAAATGGCCAATAATATTGTAGAATGAAACATAGGGAATCCAATGTGAGATAACAATAAATGCACACAAGACACATTATATGGTTCAAAAACACAAAGGGCACACTAAGCTCCCGCTATATATGGGGTCCGGGGAAATATGGCCGGACGTGTATTGTACACAGTCTTACCTGCATTACTGCAAGAAGCTGTTTCCACGACTCGAACCCGTGACCTCCTGGTCACATGGAAGCAACTTTACCAGTTACGCCAACTCTCCCTTTCATGGTTCTAAAACAAATACTATAAAAAAAAATAAAAAAAATTGACCCTCCAAATATAGATCAACAGAGAAAAAAATAAAAAAATAAAAGGGGATCTAAGTTCATTTAGCTACATTGAATGCACAACAAAATAAGGTGAGTTTGGTACCTATCTTAATTGCATTCACAAGGACCATATAGTGATAAGTATAGGACAAGTTGCATAGTAAGATTTTTACCCTTCATAGACTATTCAAAAAATAGGAGTATTTGTTTAATGAGACGATAAAAAATGGGCCATGGGGTAAAAATTGACTCCTCAATTACAGGCAATCTTCACCAAGAAAGAAATCCTCCATTTTTGCCTGAATGAATGGCACTACAGTATGCTTTCGTGAGTTGTAGGTATTTTAACCAAGCAGTATAATCACACAAGTGAAATTTAGCTTAAAACTTACTACTGCCTTCCAGCTCTAGAAAGGATGAAAAGAAAGCAACAGCAACAGCAACAGTAACATGCGTAACAACACTAAAATAATAAGAAAACGAAGCAAAGGAAAAACATGTAGTAGTAAAATCTACCAACAACAAAATACAAGACTAACACTAATTACTAGTATTCTACCTTAATTCTCGACCTCGTCACTTTAATGTATATGTCCTCGGTAAATATTAAAAAACATAAGCAAATAATTGCTGAAAATGCTTTCCCATAAAACCCCACCTGAGTTTTCTTTGCAAAATCTCTAGGGTCAGATCCAGATAAGCTAAAGATGAAAGCTTCAAATTAAAATGAAGAACAAAAGAGGAAGAAGAAAAATAGCTCAAAATTTTTGTAACTGCAAGAAAGAACCAAATGCAGCTAAAGTAGAAGCAAAGAAAAGGGAATAAACACACATGACACCAAAAAAAGCTTAAAAGACAAAGTAAAAAGAGTCCATAAAACTCTTCAAGATTCGATTTTTTCTTTTTACTTTTAAGCAAAAAACCTGCATTCTGTAAAGCTGAGAACTTTAGGAGACATCAAGCTCAAAACACAGACCAAACACTGTAGAATCTTGTAAATGAAAAAGTAAGATAAACCATAATACTACATTCCAAAAAGTAGTTCAAAAAGTTGCTATCATCACATTGTACACTCCATCAACACAAGAACAAAAAAGAAAAATGAAAGAAAGAGGAAAAAATAAAGAAAATAAAGAGAAAAATGTGGAATTGAGTTTTGGTCTTACCAAGAAAACGTTACAGAAAGGATATCAGAGGGGGGTTAGAATTTCAAGAATTTAGTACAGTAGAATTTGAGCTGAATTTTCCACCATTCATCAGAGAGAAACAAAGAAGAAAAAAGAAGCAATTTTTTTGTAGTCAGTTTCCCAAAGAGATTATATTAAGTACTGATAAGAGTACACATTTCTCAAGGCTACCTGCTTTGCTTGAAAAGTACCTAATTTTTCTGACTTTGGCCACTTCTCTATTGTGGACTACAAAGAGAGTAGAGCAGTTTTATTGGTAGCTTTTGAAAATAAGATCTGAGAAAATTAAAATAGAGCTGTTTATGGTGGGAGGAAACGTTATCTTTGGATAAAATTTTGATTTAAAGATTGAAAATTGAAATGGTGTGTGAATGTGGGACCTTTTATCTGCACAGATTCTCGTACTATTTGATTCATGTTCTTCAAATTTTATCTTTCTTTTTTCTTTTTTTGGACACTTGTGTTTTGCTTATGATTTTCAAAAATCTTTGTCATTTGTGTAACTACTTTTTTGTACGTTCATTTTGAATTTAAAACTAGTGACCATCTATTGGTATTTAGAATAGGATAGGTAATATAGCAAGGTGTATAATGAAATTGCTGGACCCTATATAGCAAGGTGTATAATAAAATTGATGGACCCTTTTCATTCTTAACTATGTGTGTTTAACGGGTCGGGTTGACCCGGTTCCGGACCGATCCGGATCGGTGGTAGGGGGCCGGGTAGGGCTGGGTTTGGGGATTAGGGGGTTGGAACGTTTACATTTTCATTACCGGTTAACCAGATCGGTCAAACCTGATCAAGAAAAATCATTGTTGAGCCGGTTAACCGGACCGGGCCGAACCGGTTCAACGGCTATTTTCTAATTTTTTTTTAAATTCATTTGACCGTTGGCAACGGTCAGCTTCCACTTTGACCGTTGCCCAACGGATATTTTGCAATAATAGCCCTTTTTGGACAATTATTTTTAAAAAATAACACTTTTAGTAATTATTAATTTAGCCCTTTGAAAAACTATAAATACACCCCCTCTCTTCTTCACCCCCTTCTTCTTCATTTCTTCACTCCTTTCTCATTTCTCAAACTCAAATTCTCAATTGTCAGTCTCTCATTCTTCACCTAACAATCAACTATTTGGCTCTCATTTTTTTTTGAAATTTAATTTATCGTATTATTTGAAGTTTGAACGTTGAACAATTAACGTTTTTTCGTGGTAATATTGGAGTTGCGAAAATCATCAAGTGTTCAATTTATTGCGGAATTCGATGCACTCCCTCTAACTCTTTCTCTTATTTTCTATTTTATTTGCATATTTAATTTTTGTTAGTAGTTAAATTTTCACAACATATTTAATGTTGCAAAAAGAGTTTGTAATATGGTTGTTAATCGGGGTAATCGAAAAAATAGAAAAGGAGGCACTACTTCAACATCTGATAGTAATTTAAATGACTCTACACATGTTTCTGAAACATCACCTGATAATAATATAGATTATGAACAATTACAGGAAGATTTCGATATAGAAGATAATGAACTAGAAATTGAAAATGAGACACCACTTACACCTAGTAATGTTAGAGTTGGTAGCAGGGGTGGTGGTCGTGGTGGTGGTAGTAGACCACCTGTGGCCCCGACTACTAATCGGAGAAAAAGAAGTAAGGTTTGAATTTTTTTTGACGAAATAAAGAATTCTGATAGAGCTATATGTAAAATTTGTAAAGATGATTTTAAACATAAGAATGGAGGAAGTTTAGGGGGGATTAGGACACTTAGTAAACATATGAGAATTACTCATCCTATAGAATGAGGCTCTGATTTAGATGAAAATCAAGAAACTCTAAAGCCTAGTACTAGAGGACTTATGAAATATGATAAAATGAAGGATCGTGAGGAGTTAGCAAAAATGATTGCTTTGGGTTGTCTACCTTTTTCTTTTGCTTCTTCATCATATCTTATTATGTATATTTAAAGGATTTATAATCTTTTGTTTAAAGGTATCCCTAGAAGTACTTGTAGATCTGATATCTTTAGACTTCATGGACAATATCAGATATACATACGTTATTTGTTTGACCACCTTCCTTGTAGAGTTTCTCTAACTTCTGATATTGGCCATGTTGTTAATGGAAATAATTTTTTGACAATTACATGTCATTGGATAGATAATAATTATTGTATGCAAAAACGTATTATCGCTTTTAAATATGATGAAGATCAAAGTCATACTACTATTTTTATAAGTACTACTATTTGCGAAATTATTGAATTTTATAATCTTAATAAAAAAGTATTGTGTATGTCTTTTGACAATGCTTCTAACAATAAATGCCGCTATTTCAATATTAAGACTGCATTTGAAACCACTACTTGACGAAATTTTTCATGTTAGGTGTGCATGTCATGTTTATAATTTAATTGCTAAGAGTTGGCTTGATTTATTTTCAACTGAGATTACTCATGTTAGAAGAGCAGTTGGTGTTATTCAAGGAAATAATAGATAATCTAGAATTAGGAAATTTAAGACTAAGTGTACCGAGTATAACCTTAACCCTAGATTCAAGCCAGATGAAATTATTACTAGATGGAATTATACATACTTATTTTTAAAATATTGCTACAAATATAGATTGCTGATAACAGAAGTTGCTAATGTGCATTGTACTGATCCAAACCGTATGTTAACAACTAATACTTGGGAGGCCATTAATGATGTTGTTAAATATTTACATAAATTTTATACATCTACTATTGAGTTTTCTGGAGCATATTACCCTACTGTTACTATGGCTTTAGTACATATAGCTGAAATTTCTTTTCTACTCTCTGAATTTAAGAAGAAAGAAAAATATAAGGATGTTGTTGAAACAATGCAAGAAAAATTCAAAAAAAAATTCTTTCTAATTCCTCCGATTTACTTAATTGGTATTGTTTTAAATCTTTCTATTAAGATGTCTAATTGTCACCAATTAATCAATGCTTTATATACTTATATGGAGATTGGACCAACTGAAACCCCTAATATATTTTGTTGTATGAACAAGCTAAATGATTATTTACAACAAATATATAATTATTATGCAAATATAATTGATGATGATGCTATTAATGTAGGCAATGTTAATCTCACTATGCATTGTACCACTTTTACTGCATCTGCTACTATGGAAGAAGATGAAGGCCTTAATGGTTATAATATTTGGTCTACATTTCCTTTCACTCAAACCAGTAGCAGGAACATTGATGAACTTCAATTCTACTTGCAAAAGCAAACAGAGCCTCGTACAAAGGAATTTTCACCGTTGGGATGGTGGCATGAGAATGAAAAGTAATTTCCTGTTCTTTCCGCTATGGCTCGGGACGTGCTGAATGTGCCAATTTCAACTGTTGCATCAGAGAGTGCATTTAGTCAAGCAAGACAATAACTAGGAGACACCCGTCACCTATTGGGAAGCAATACTTTGGAAGTTTTAGTATGTTTCAGAGATTGGATTAGATCGGAACGAAGAAATCAGGGACGTGAAAATGTTGATAAACCAAAAGACGAGGAACTTGGAAATATATTAACATATGGTAACCCATCTAAATTTAACACTCAAGAAAATGGCCAAGAAGTTCATATTGATTATGAAGAACTTACTAAGGCAATGCAAAACCTTTAAAGTTCTGAATTTATATTTAATAATTAAACTTTGAATTTACTCTTTTTCGTTAATTTAGTTGTTGTTAAACGTAAACTTTAATTTGCAAGTTTGAAATAATTTTTTTTTATAAATTATAAGTGTAATTTTTATCCATCTTCATTGTATTCTATTATATTAAATTCTTAATGAAATATTCAAATATAAGAATTTTAAAGCCTTTGCATTCTTTATTCGAACACTCTTCTTATAAAATTATTTTTTTATTTTATATTAATATAAATTATGATAGTTATATAAAATACAAAAAAAAAATTAAATAAACCCGGCCCAGCCCCTTAGGCCCGGAACCATTCCGGTTCAATATTTCACCGGATGGGCCCGGACCCGTTAAACCCGGTTTGGAAAAACCAGTAACTGGCCCGGATTGGTGACTGACCAATTACTTTTTTATCAACCCGGCCCGGCCCGGCCCGCCCACCCATTTGTCACCTTTGTTCTTAACCAAATGTGTGATTGAACTCTCAAAATGAGAAAACTTTTAGTAAAAAACTATTTCTCGCTTTGATAGATTATAAGCGGTATGAATCTGGATTAAGCAGGCTAATGATTTCGAATACCAGCGCATAAAGCAAAAGAAGAAAAAAAAACAAGTGGAAAAGTTCAAAATGTGCAATTTAGCCTTTTATCCTTACTCCCACGCATATTAAAATTGAGCTATTTAGTGAGCGTTTGGACATAAGAATTATAAAATTCCAAAATAGGGGGAAATAATTTTCAAGTGAAAATGGTGTTTGAAATTTAGAGTTGTGTTTGGATATGAATATAATTTTGGGTTGTTTTTGAAGTTTGTGAGTGATTTGAGTGAATTTTGAAGAATAACTTTTTGGAGTTTTTCAAATTTTCGAAAATTTTCAAAATGTATCTTCAAGTAAAAATTAGAAATTTTATGAACAAACGCTCATTTCGAAAAAAGTGAATTTTTTGGAAAAAAGAAAAAAATTTCTTATGTCCAAACGGGCTCTTATACTTCATGGTCATTTAATTTGTGAATAAGTTATACAAAGATTATAACGTGAGAATTACAATATGAAAAGTTAAATAATAACGAAATTATTAGTGAATATACTCTTATGGAAGATAAGTTGCGAGAATCGAGACTGAGATGGTTCGGGCATGTGAAGAGGAGAAACGTTGATGCCCCACTTGAGAGATGTGAGAGGTTAACCATAACGGGTCAGAGGAGGGGTAGAGGGAGTGACGAGCGCAAAATATACACTTAAATTCTGCTCGCTAATCAAATATAGTATAGTATAATATCGTATCCATAGGGATTGGATTTAAACAATATTCTTGTAGTTTCTAACTTGATTGCTATTCAAGATGATCAACAATTGATATTTCTATGATTTCTAACTAAAATTAACTAAGAGTCTAAAGCTATTGACTAATAATAATCCAAACAAGGAATAAGCAAAGCAGGTTATCAATGGGAGAAGATAGGGTTTGGATGGGATAGGTCCAAGATAATTATTTGGGATCTAACTCTAGATAATTCACTTCTAATGTTTAAGTGAGTCTCTCGAATTTACTCAATTATTAGTTCAAACGTTCAGCAAAAACTCATCTCTCGATTAAGTCTTAACCTCACAAGAAGAACCAATTTAAGCATGTGAAGATATGCAAGAATGCGTAATGGATTGATCTTTAGGAAAACCTCTTTTGATTATTCTCCTAACTAGGTTTAATCAATGATTCAACTAGCCTTTTTTGATTACTTAGAAAAATTTATAAACTCCCCCATCAATATAATGCAAAGATATCACAAGTTATGCCTCTCTCGATTACATGAACTAGTGAATAGAGATGCAATAATTAAATCATCCAAAAATGCTTCAATACATAAAACTAGAGTTATAATCTACAAACAATTATCAATACACCAAATTCATCAAACCCTAAAGAGAACTACTACATAGATATGGAGAAATTCATCACAAATAAAATTAAAGTAGAGGAAAATATAAATTCAATCCAAACTTGGGTCTTGAGTGAGGAAGAAATGATGAAATCCTTGTGCCTTTTCTCTTCCAACTCCTCCTTAGCCTCCTTAGATCGAATATGTGTCAAAAGTCCAAAAAATAATATTTTCTATGTATTTATACCAAGTAAGGTCGGGCCCAAATGAAATCACCTTTTCCTAGCCGAAATAGGACATTTACTCTGTAACAATTGCACAGGCAGGCCGCATGGGGCGACGCGCCATGCGATGCATTAGTGGGGAACTCCAGAGAGCTCAACAATTCAATAGGCAGCAAAAATACACTGTTGCATCGCACAATGCCTCGCACCCTACGTCGCTCTAGTGCAAATTTCTCAGAGTACGACTCAAATCTTGTGTTTTGACGTTCGAACTTGGTCCTCGACCCCCAAACATGATCCCGGCTTAATCCCTTGGGCTTTTACTCAGACTTCAAACCTCCAAATAGCTCGGATTAGCTCCACAACATCTACATAGCTCGGAATCACTCCTACAAGGTATAAAACACGCAATAAGTGCAAAACACTATCAATTAAAACTCAAACACAAGTAATGTGCAGTTAATTAGAGTGCAATAAGCGACTAAAATATGAGATTATAGCCTACCATCAACACCCCCACACTTAAACCATTTCTCGTTCTCGAGCAATCAAACTACACTTCCTATAAACACGACAATTTTTAACAACTCTCATAACTCATCACACCAAGAATAATTAAAACAGATTAAGCACTCCAACGTAACATCATTGCCTCAAGATGTGACTCAAAAGCACCATGCATTTTTTATAACCCACTCACTTACTATAACATAGAGGTCAAGCATTACCTTTCCTTCATGAATCAAGTGCCCTCACACAATAATAAAGAGTAGTTCCACACACAATGAAATTTAAGAACAATTAGGGATTAAAGATAGAAATAATTCACTCACTCTCAGAAACAACATTCATATACCATAAAAGACGTTCCATAAGCTTGCCCGTAGTGTACTACTCTACTAATTGAGCTCATTCAGTCAAGGATCGAGTAGGACTTTAATTTATTGTAATGTAGGCTACGGGAAGGGTATGATACATTTGGATATAAGAGTGACTACACCTCCCTAAGCACTTTAATACATACATTTCATTGTTCTAAACTCTACACTTAAGTCAAACCATAACTCCATCTTCACATCAATATACATTAACTCCCTAATTCTTTAAGCATAATTACATCAAGAGTCACCACTATCAAAGGATATTTTGCTCAACAATACAATATTTTTTTCTTTTCTTTTTCAATTCAAGTGGCTCTTACTTTTTCAATACAATACACTTTTCTCCTTATTTCATAGTTCCACTCAAAAGCCAAATCAACTACCCCACACTTTAATTTTTACAAAGTTCATAACAAATTCAAGTGTTCACGAGAGGTATAAGGTTCAAATAGATGGTCAATTCAAACAAATGGGTAAGGCTTGTAATGTGGTTGCCAAATAAATAGGATTACAGGCTCAACGATGTTAACTAAGATACATAACAATTGGGTGGGCAAAAGCATATAACTGGCTCAACAAAGAAATGCCTAAATCACTTTCAAGACTGAATAAAACTACTATTTCGCTTTGCAAACACATAGGGCAAGTTCTAGACATCAAATGCAATGCACAGAATAACACAAAACCTCACACACACATGGCACATAACTCACTCAGGATCGGACTCATCAAGATACTCTAGTCAAAGTAGTTAAGCAAAGTTAAGATCATACAATTTAAGGTACTTATACAAGAGTCAAAAACTGAGCCTAAGCGTCACACTAAAGCACTCACACTATTCTCAAGGTATAATAGAGTCAAGAGATATTGCCTTCCATCTAAACCATAGCACAAAGTTTCCTACTCTTAACAAAAATAAAAACTAACTACACCCAATTCAAACAAAATCCTTAGAAAAGAACCGCGGCACAAAGAAAAACCAAGGGAGAATTATTACATTACCTACAAAATGAAAATCTTTTTGTCTTTTTCTTTCGACTTTAAATCCCTCAAGAAACCCGTCGAATGATATCCATCGTTGGGAAAAATCGAAAATTTTAAAATTCTTATGATTTTTTTCAATTTTTTCTATCTCCAACTACTACAACTAACAAAAAGAAAACTAAAGCTAATATACATACATACAAATAGATATCTCCCACCCCACACTTTAAGTTGTGGCATGTCCCCATGACACATAATTTAAAAGCAAGAGGTAAAGGAAACTTCCCTGAATTTTCTTCTTTTCTTAAAACTTATGAACTCCACCCCTAATTCTGAATTCATTCCTCGTTTTCGCTCCTTGGGATTTTTTGTGATGCTCATTAAGCCCAATTCTTCTGAGGATACTTGCAAGACCCGCTCTTTTCTTTCTTTCTTGTCCTCATATTGAGTAATGAATTGCTCGTTCATGATGATCCTTAACTTGCTCTGCATTTTTTCACAGGATCAATCCATACATATTTCTGTAAATTTCCAAAAATAAAATCCACATGAACAAGGTTAGAATAAGAAAACAAAGAAGAAAAGTCAAGCGAATATTCCTCTGGTATGTCCAAGACCATTTATTTCTCATTCTCTTATACTAAAGGTTGCAAATGTGAAAAGGTGGATGGGGTTTAAACTCTTCTTTCGTTGCTTCACACTCAATCACAGCCTTATTTTCAATCATCTCAGTTGAATCAGAGTCCTCTTGAACAGTGAAAAGCTCTCTTTGTGGATACTCATCCTCTTGAATAAGCTCGTTCTCATAAGGTATCTCCTCCATATATTTACCATCACAACGCAGTAAGATTTCTGAAAGTATACTTACTAATTGACTCACTCGCGTTATTAGGTTCATAATAGCTTCATCATTTTGCATAAACCTTTGTTCAACACTATTCATGAACCTATGCATAAGCGCTTCTAAACTACCATTCTCCTCTTAAGGTGGTTGTCTCACTTTGCCTTCATTCCAGTCATAATAAGGGTATTCATCCCAATCAGAGTCAGAATTGTGCCCATATGAATCCTCATACCTGTACGAACTAGAAACAGAGTAAGACTGTTCAAAATACGAACCATAGAAAAAATACATACTTGCTTGACAGTCAACCCATATATGATTTTCACCGTATTTAAAACACATAACAGAACGCTGATAATGTTCAGCTGCTAACTCTTCAACCGTTTTCTTAGGCTGGTTGTACTCCATCTTCACAGCATTTAGAGTTTAAAATCTACAGTATCTTCTCCAACTTTTTAGGTACTACAAAATAAATCTTGAAAAGAAGTTAACTTATAAAGAAAATAAAATAGTAAAGGAAAAAGAAAAGAAAAGAAAAGAAAAACTAAAACCTAATTCCTGAATTAGCACAAAAAACTATTTCAAATACTATTGATTGCTAATCCCCGGCAACAGCACAAAATATCCGACGAGCGCAAAACACACACTTAAATTCTGCTCGCTACTCAAATATAGTACAGTATAATATCGTATCCACATGGATTGGATTTAACAGTATTCTTGTAGTTTCTAGCTTGATTGCTATTCAAGATGATCAACAATTGAGATTTCTATGATTTCTAACTAAAATTAACTAAGAGTCTAAAGCAATTAACTAATGACAATTGAAACAAGGAATAAGCAAAGAAGGTTATCAATTTGAGAAGATAGGGTTTTGATGGAATATGTGCAAGATAATTGTTTGGGATCTAACTATAGATAATTCACTTCTAATATTTATATGAGTCTCTCGAATTCACTCAATTATTAGTTCAAATATTCGGCAAAACCTCATCTCTCGATTAAGTCTTAACCTCATAAGAAGAACCAATTTAAGCACGTGAAGATATGCAAGAATGCGTAATGGATTGGTCTTTAGGAAAATCTCTTTCGATTATTCTCCTAACTAGGTTTAATCAATGATTCAACTAGCCTCTTTCGATTACTTAGAAGAATCTATGAACTCACCCACCAATATAATGCAAAGATATCACATGTTATACCTCTCTCGATTACATGAACTAGTGAATATAGATGCAACAATTAAATTATCCAAAAATACTTCAATACATAAAACTAGAGTTATAATCCACAAAAAATCATCAATACACCAAATCCATCAAATCCTAAAGAGAACTACTTCATAGATATGGAGAAATTTATCACAAATAAAGTTAAAGTAGAGAAAAACATAAATTCAATACAAACTCGGGTCTTGAGTGAGGAAGGAATGATGAAATCCTTGTGCTTTTGCTCTTCCAACTCCTCCTTGGCCTCCTTAGGTAGAATATGTGTCAAAAGTCTAGAAAATAATATTTTTCCATGTATTTATACTAAGTAGGGTCGGGCTCAAACGAAATTACCTTTTCCTAGCCGAAATAGGACATTTACTCTATAAAAATTGCACAAGCGCGCCGCATGGGGCGACGCGCCATGCGGGGAATTACTGGAAAAATTCAGAGAGCTCAACAATTCAACAAGCAGCAAAAAAACACTGCTTCGTCGCACTATGCCTCGCACCCTACGTCGCACTATGCCTCGCACCCTACGTCGCACTAGTGCAAATATCTCAGAGTACGGCTCAAATCTTGCGTTTTGACGTCCAGACTTGGTCCTCGACCCCCGAACATGATCCTGGCTTAATCCTTAGACTTTTACTTAGACTTCAAAGCTCCAAATAGCTCGGATTAGCTCCACAACATCTATATAGCTCGGAATCACTCCTACAAGGCATAAAACACACAATAAGTGCAAAACACTATCAATTAAAGCTCAAACACAAGTAAAATATTGTTAATTAGAGTGCAATAAGCAACTAAAATACGAGATTATAGCCTACCATCAGGGAGGCAAAACAAATACTTGGGAGAGTTGATTAGGCAGGACATGACATTACTTTAGCTTACCAAGGACATGACCCTCGATAGAAATGTGTGGAGGTCGAGAATTAGAGCTGTGGGTTGACAGGTAGTTGAGAGTCTCTCGTCGTACCAATAGTATTAGTACTAGTCTTGTATTTTTCTATTCGTAGTTCCTTGTTATTACGCGATTTATCATTATTATCGGTAATTTTAGCACTAATCTTGTAGTTTCGTATTTCTAGATCTTTATTATTACACGTTGTGTCATTTGCTTCTATTGTCTTATTACCTTGTTGTTGTTATTGTTTATTTATTACGCCCTTTTCACTATTCTTGAGCCGAGGGTCTATCGGAAATAACCTCTCTATCTTCGTAAGCTAGGGATAATGTGTGGTAAATATTACTTTCTCCGGAACTCACGTGTAGGATTTCACTGATTTTGTTGTTGTTGATACTTTTCCTTGCTTCTCCTTGATAATCCTTCATTTCCTGTTGATTAGAATGAGCAACCAATTTTGTAAATTAATGAGCAAACTGATTTTGATAAAAAAAAGAAAGAAAGAAAGGTGGTAAGTAGTTTTTACCTGCTTGTATGCTTTCTTAATCTGTAAAGCTTCTACTTGTTTCTTGGCCTCCATTTCATGCAACATGATTATGAGCAAACATTAGATCTAAAGGTCACTTTTTTTAGTTTTAGAATTTTGAATTAAACTATTCATTAATTTTAGAATTTTAGAATTTTTTGAATTAATTTTTTAAATTTTTATATTAGTAAAAATAAGTTTGTACAATAAATTCAAGATAATGCATTTCAAACACGTAGCTAACATATTATTAGAAATACTACTACTACTACTACTACTAATAATAATAATAATAATAATAATAATATTACTATGTGAAATTAAAAGATTCATCTCTATATAGAATATACACTATAAACAACAACTATTTCAATAGTTCAATAAATAGTCATATTCTCACAAATCAAAGGCTTTTCAACATAAAATTTAGACTGCATAGTGGGAATGAACTAAGGCATTCACAACCATAACATGGATGCTTCGATCAACTCTCTGACTTTACATTGCCGCGAGGTCCATTTCCTTTATTACTTTCAACATTATTAACAAAGTGAAGAATAGATTTGGTAAAAGTTTGGTGAAAACTGGATTGACATGTGCAACCTCAGCAACATTTATCTTAATTATCCATCCTCAGCAACATTTATCTTAATTATCCATCATCAGTGTAAGATGAATCAAACACCCCCCCACCCCCCCACCCCCAAAAAAAAAAAAATTTGTTAAGGTTAATAGTGATGGCTCTCGTATAGATGGTAGATATGGTGCTAGAGGTGTTATTAGAGATTGTAGGGGCAGATTCATTATGGCATTCGTTAAACCACTTGGGCATGGAACTAGCAACTGGGCAGAAGCACGTGCACTGATGTTTGGTATCAACTGGTGCATACAAAAAGGGCTCAACCTCATCATTGGTGAAACAAACTCCCTTCTACTACATAACTGCATTTATGATAATTGGCCTACCCCTTGGAGGATTGCCAATGAAGTGAGGCAGCTTAAAACACTGGTGGATCACCATGGAGTTATCACCAAGTATTGCTTTAGAGGAGCAAACTAAGTTGCTGATAAAATGGCTTCTTTGAGTCATGAGGTCGAAGAAGTGTATATAAATACTAAATATACTACACTGCCTCGCTAGATTAGAGGCTTTTTAAATGCTGATAGATGGCAATTTCCTACTTTTCGAGTCAAGAAAAGAAAAACAAGCAAGCTCATCTAAGATACTCCTTGAAGTAACAATTTTATTGCCACATTTTTTGTCAGATTTCTTTTTGTGAGGAAGTGATAGCAGATGTATTCTCCAACTTAGCTTTCTGTTTTCCCGTAAAACGGTACAATTAAATTTATACGTGGTTTCTAGACAAGTAAACTAATTTGATCCTTAAATAATATAATAATCGAAGAAATACGCAATACTTAGCCTTAGAATGTAGATGAAATAGCAAAGATGGTGATTCCGTGGGCACTGTTTCCGAACACTGTAATAATGAGATCAAAAAGCAAGAAAGTAAAATTATATAAAGCCTTGTATAGAATATAGTATATGTTTTACCAGAAAATTCATGTCCTTTACAATGGTAACTGAGCTCACTATTTATAGCTATGTCTAGGGAAAGAGGTCCTAGGATCGTGCCATCCTTTAATGTCAATTATGAGGGTCATTGATGAAGATGTAACGGTAAACATAAATGCCAAATTCTCTGTAACAGACCGTCGCTCTTAATGCTGCGGAATATTCCTTAGTAAATGCTACTGGGCGCAGAGCATTTAATACACTTTTATGAACGTTATCCTTTCCGATGACAAGCAGAGTGGCTGTGTTCGGTCCTTAGCCATCCCATTTTGGATTTCACGTGTCCTCCTTTCAGCCAGCCACATATCATATCATATTTTACCCTATATAGATAATCCCCCTGCTTTCTGGTGATATAACTTTGTGTTGCCGGAAAGTTGGTAGAAATACCTTTTTGGCAGAAATTACTATAACTCCCTCTAAAGGTCTCTGATAGTTGATTAGACGTATGTCTCTCTGTATTTAATGCTCCAAACACGCGTCATCCCATGATTCAGCACAGCTTTTGTCGATTATCGAGGTAATCATGGACATGAATTTAGCCTCCAAAATTTTACTTATACGCAAATTTATTTTCCTTTGCGTTTCACAATTGCTTGAGCTTCTGATTTGCATCCTTGTTTTCCATCCTTTTTCTAATTCTCTTAAAACACAAAATCTTTTCCTTCGTCTTTTCCAATGGCTTCTTCCTTTAAGCATGCTAGTTCTACAAAGAGCAAGAATAAAATTGAGGATTCCGTTCCTCCAACAGTGGGCTCCATCATCCCAAGAAGGCTTTGTACTTCGAAGGATTTTGAAGAGAAATTTCCTACTGCTAACCCCCATACATGGGCTATTAGTAAGTAATCTTCTTCCATTTATCCTTATAGTATTCCCGTTGTGGAGGAGGACTGCCACTGCAATGAGTTGAAAATTATTTCTCCTGATCTATCAGAGTGAGTGACCCTTCCCAAGGAAGGTTTTACATACCTTTTCATGTATCTCTTTTCTTTGGGTGCGTTTTCTTTGAGCGGAGAGGTTGATTCTGTGATTGCGGAGTTTTGCCTTCGCTACTAGGTGTGTTTGGTACAGGTATAGTATTGCTTTTATTAGATATTTTTCTATGGTCGTATCATCTCTTCACCCTTCGCATGTTTCAGCAACTCGATGGATCCCACCGGTGGTGGAAGGTTTGGAATGGTGGGTTTAGAAAATTTTTGATGTCACAACGCCCGAAACTCATTCGTGGAAAGAACTGTCCATTAAATATGGGTGAAAGGCCAAAAATCATGGTAACTTTAATTTACCTTTCTTCCATTTTTATATATGAAGAACTTGGTTGAACCCTTCTGACTTGTTCACGGAATTAGGTCTACATACGTTCTGGCTGATCCTGCTGATGCAGCGGGGCTGCTTCAGGAAGCACTTACTAGAAAAGGTATCCCCGGGCCTGTTTCGGGTACAAATACTTGTTTACGGAGTCCCTGGATGGAGGATAAACAAACAAAAAGAAGACGTTCCTCCCCGGTCAGGGAAAAGAATAAAAGGGCAAAGATTGATTCCCCCGAGTCATATCCGGTGGCGATGGTAACTGGTCCTCCTTCCGGGCCTGTCATAGACACTGTGATGATCGATGATGATGAAGGAGCTTCTTTACATAGAAGGCGACGATCCTCATCATCTCAACAGGATGCTCAACCTATTGAGATAGTTTCACCAACTGAAGATGACGTCTTAGCACAGAATCTGATTTATCAGAACATGCCAACTCCCGCTTCTGGGCCCTAATTGATGTACCCGGTGCTGCAGGGCTGAGTACCGGGTCCTTGCCATCTTTGGTTGGCGAGCATCAAACAACCAGCACTACATTTGATGCAGCTGCTTCTCACTCTTCAACTCCATCACATTCATCTCCACCTTTACCAACACCAGTACATGCGACATTACTTCCATCTTCGTCTAGTCTTCCACCAGCGGTTGCTACACCATCTTCATCGGCCGCACCTGACCATGAAGAAGGTGTTCCTCTTCCACAGTCCCCAGTTCATGGGAAGTTAGGGTAAAATTATGTTGCTCCTTTTGAAGATCCACAAAGGAGGAGGAACATTACTCTTTCGGTCTCTACAGGGTGTAACCTGCATTCGCGGCCGGTGGAGCTTGCTAATTACCTGAAGCCTTTGGCTTCAAGAAAAGACTCAGAAAAGATTCAGACAATCTCGGGAGAGTGTTTGTTGAATAATGTTATGCATAACTTCGTGGCGATACGTTCCTTCCTTCCTTTGTTATTTCTTCTACTTTTGAACGAATGTATTCTAAGTTTTACCTCTTCTTATTTTATAGGCCAACTTTCTTGCTTCTGAGGGCCTTCAAAAGTTGATTCGTGAGAAGGAAGAACTTACTTCTGAACAGGATCAGCTTTTGGCAGAACGGGACCAGACTGTTCTCCTCCTCTCGAAACTAGAAACTAGAGCTACTAAGGTTGTTGTTTTGGAGGCTCGTTAGCAGCAAAGCGAGCAAGAAGTGGTAACCCTTAGCCAAGAAATTGGACCGCTGGGGGTTAGATTTGATGAGGCCAAGGCCAAGTGGGCAGAAGTCCAGAACGTCGTTCTTGCTGCAATCGACTGTGAGGTTGCCTCCGCTGAAAGAGTGATTAACTTGGAAGTAGCCTTGAACTCCAAAAGTGAAGATCTTGCTGCTGTGGAGGCGAAACATGCCCAGCTAGAAGAGAAGTACAGGAAAACTATCAAGTATAATAGGCTCTTTAGTTCAACTGTCCGCGAGCTCGACGTCAGCCTCAAATCTGCTAAATTTGCCCTGGAAAACCTTTCCGCCGAGGTTACTCAACTCAAAGAAGAACTTAAGTGCTGAGCGGCTTCCCTCATTGTTGAAAAAACGTATTCCATGTATAGCATGAGGAGAAAACCCTTGGAATTGGCAAAAGCTGGTATCATTGACGTTGATGCCGAAATTGCTAAAGCACTAGAGCTTGAGTTGGCTGCAAAAACTGGACTCCCGGTGCAGTCTGATGCTCAAGGTTCTTCTGATTCCGGTTCCGAGTTTTTGGAAACTGAAGAAGGATCGGAAGGCGATGAGGGCGAAGACCAAATCGGGGAAAAAGTTGAGCCATCGGTAAAACTACCTACCTTTTTCGGGACGCGGATATTTCTCTTCCTCCTGGTTCCGGAGGCGCTGTAGTTTAGCTTTTCCTTTCTTTTCTCATTTTGTACTTTTGTCGTTTTGGCACGTCCTTGTAAATAAAGACATATGTTTTTGCTCAAGTATCGTTTGAGTCTCACTTTCGTTTGAATATTCATGTAAGTCTTTAACTTTTGCATTTGCTCGAGCATTCTGCACATGTTGTTCTTCTCATGTTTTACTATGCGTAGTCTCGGATGCTTTTTCTTCGAAGCATTTTTGTTCCGAGTATTATCCCTTTTACGAGAGGGTTTCGTTGCGCAAGTTTGCTTTTGCGTCTTTTTCGTTTGCGGCTTCGAGTGTATTTTTCTCCGATGGCGTTTTAGATTCCGAGCATTAATTCATCCAGAACCAACCCTTTAACATGGGGGTTTTTATAAGAGAGGGCTGATCTCGTCCAATTCACAGCTCAATTCGAGTTTATGAAAATGATCAATGCAATAATAATACCCAATAAGAGTCGGGGTCGAATTCCGCAGGGAGCTATATGTATGTGAGTTAGTAGTATATATCGTAGCGCATGAGTTTGTATATCTAAATTTGCACATCCACAAAATTGGATTATTTTAAAGTCTAAATTAAACTACGATTGCAATTTAAGAAATAAAACTAGGAAATTATTTTTGTTGTTTTTCAAATGTTATAAAAAGACCTAGGGCTATGACCTTCACCTAGGTGTTTGCCTAATGGGATATAAACTTTAAAGCTTGTTTTATTGGTCGGGGTGTATTATAGCTATCAACACTCAATTACCCACTCAATACCTCTTGGTCAAAGAGTGATTTTGCCCAATTTGCCTTTCTCAAATCCAAATGGGTATTGAACAAAATGGTTGATAAAAAGCTCAAGTCGAGTTGTTACTATCTCTAGGTTCAGCCCTTTAATTGGGATTGCCAATCTCTCGATTAACCCAATTTCTTGTTAGTCAAGTTTTCCTAGACTAAGTCTCTTATTCTCAAGTAGAGACCAAGTCAAATAGGCATGAACTAATATTTGCAACCATTAATTCCACAAATAAAAGCAAGAACAAAACTAAATAATAAACACCCAACCACAACCAAGCATTAAATTAAACACCCATTAAGTTTACACACTAGGATTGGGTCACCACCCTAGTGAAAATCTAGCTACTCATGCTTGAAACGGAAGAAAAAGAAAAAGAAATGATAATTAAACTCATATTGCTAATTAAAATGATAAAATCTATGTTCAAATAGCTCAAAATATGAAAAACTACTAAAAAGAGTAAAAGGAAACGGCTACTGTAGTAGCTGATGTCAAAAGTTGACCTAAAAATGTAAAAATCGTCTATTTATACATGGATGGAAATTTCGAACAAAAATGCCCTTCTGGAGGTTCTGCGGTCGCACAATTCCATGTGCGGTCCGCACTTTTCTTCAGCTTAACAGGATTGGAAGTCTGCGGCTGCATAATTCTGGTCTGCGGCCGCAATGCACTCTTTCTGCGGTCCGCACAATTGTAACTGCGGCCACATCTTACTCTTCTGTGGTCCGTACAATTGTAACTGTGGCCGCATAGCTCTTCTTCTGCGACCGCACAATTCTTGTGCGGTCCGCACTTCTGGGGGACTTGAAATGCATCTTCTCTGAACTTTGCTCCTGGCTCAGCTTTTGCGGCCGCACAATTCATGTGCGGACCGCATTTTGCACCAAACTCTGATGGTTTTTCATTCACAATTTGCGGCCGCAGATGGTATTCTGCGGTCCGCACTTCTGAGTTTCTGTGCCTTTTATGTCTTTGAGTTTAGATTACTCCTTCTTGAGTTGGATTTCATCTCGGGAGTTCATCTTCCAATATTTCTGCAATTAAGCACATTTTATTAGTTTTCGGGAACACAATTAAATACTTTTGAACTAAAATAAAAGCTAAAAGGAGCTAATAAGTAGTCAAAATCCCCACTTATCAACTCCCCCAAACTTAAGTTTTTGCTTTTCCTCAAGCAAATAAAGTAGTTCCCACCTCCACAAGTTAAGAACCATTCCAGCTAATCAGAGGTGAGTCATTCAAACATCAATTGGGACCAATAATTACCCACACCACTTATGAATTGGCAACAAGGCAACAAGTTAAACTTTCATGCACAAATAGTTCTAATATGACACTTGAGCATCAAGAGTTGACTTTATTCATCAAGGAAGCTCGCTCTTTCATGTAGGTCATTGTGGATCCCAAACTCCTCCTCTTCTACTCTCCGTTTGCCTATCTCACTTAAGAATTTAGCACTCAATCCAAAGATTTGCGAAAGGTTCACTCACCTCTCTCAAAAGAATATCGCAAGTACGGCTTTAAGTACCATAGGCTTGCCCCTCATGTAGATCACCACTAATGTAAGCTCACTCGGCTTGAAATCACGTAGGGCTTTTTCGGAATGCAATGGCTTTTGGACTAAGGTTGGATATGCTATGATAACACAGGTTCATATTTTCTTAAGCACTCCATTTTCTTTTCTAAGCTCTTGCTTTGCCAACTCTTTGAAGTATTTTCTTTCCTTGGGGGAACTATAGAGACTTAACATCACTCTTTCTTGATCATGACATTCATTTTCTCCCTCTTTGATTTCTCCATGCTTTGCATCATTACTTTTCTTTGAATCCCTACAACTCTTCAACTTATTTACTTTCTTTTTGCATTTTTTTCCCTTTTCTTGCCTTTCCTTCTCTTCATTTCTTTTCTCTTTTTGTGCCTTGATACTTCTTTCAAGTTCCTCATCTCTCCCCCAAACTTACATTTTTAGCCAATTGTTTCACAAGAGTGTTAAGGAAATCTCGGGTTCCAAGAGAGGGTCACGATAAAATGGGTAAAGGCTTGTAACATGGTTATCAAATGAGAGAGGTTTTAGGCTCAAATGGGTTGACTAGGGATAACAACATTGGTAGGCAATAGAAAACTTTAAGCGGGTCAATGAGAGTCTACAATCACTTCTCAAGCCAAGAAAAATTTAAAATTTTTCCTAGAAACACATTCGAGGCAAGTTCTAGATCATTTGCACGGGTACTTAGACTTGCAACACAAACATCTCACCTCTCACCTCTCACGCACCTGGATTATTAAAGAGGATAGAGTCGAGGGCCCACAACAACCATATTCAAGATTGAAAATCACTATGGTTCGATTAAACCACTCGATGATTGCCTAAGTCAACATAAAAGTCACAAGGTCACTAACTAGAGATATTTCTTTCCAAAAACCTTGTTTTTAACCATAAACATGTAGTTAAGTGTGTTGGTACCAAATGAAGCATGTTTGACTCGTCGGGCATGACTCAATTAGGTCTTTTTATTCATTATTACTACTATTATTACCTAAACACCAAAACGGACTCAGTCCCTTAAGAAGGTTGTCACGCTATCCATCATTAGGAAGAGTCAACCGGTTCACACAAAAATCACCTTTTGGAAAGAATCGTGGTATTAAGAAAACCAAAGGCTTATTAACCACTAAAATATAAAAAGAAGCTACTAATTCAAAAAGAAAACGAACATAAAGATAAAGAAGCTATAAATCAATAAACTATTGAAAGCGTAATGAATATACATAATGAGAGATAAGAGAGAATATATACATAATGAGAAAGAATAAGAAAATAATAATAAGTTAATTACAGGCCAAATGTCTCATAGTTATCAAAATACAGAGTTATCAAAATATGTCAAAGAAACTCCACTCCCCCCCCCCGAATAAAAATAAGTATTGTTCCTAATGCTTAACAAAATAAGAGTAAAAGAAGGGTGATAGTGAAGAAAACTCCCTATGGATCTGTGGCCATCTCTGTGTCCCCAGCAGTGGCACTAACCTCAACCTCCAATTGGATCTCATCATCCTTAAGTCCGGGAGTGGATGAATTGGTGAACATGTGACGGACTTCCTCGGTAGTGTCAGCAGCAATGTCTGGCTCCTCAGACTGGCCAGTTGGTGCTAGGTGTTGTGGGATATGGGCCTGGGTGGTACGGGTCGATGAACATGTCAAATGGAATAACTCCGTCTGTTGCTAGCTTGGTGACCTGTCTCTGGAGCTTATCCAGGGACTTCTTTGAAGCATGTGACTTCCGCATCTTCTTCACTTCCTTGTCCGGCTCCTCAATCACGGACCCATGTTGTACCAGAGTGGCCATAATAGTTTTTTGATTGTCCAAGATCTTCTTCAAGGTTTCTTCAACTGTGGGAGGAATCTGGGGTGCCATCATAGATGACTGTGCTGCAACATAACCGGATATGTCAGACAACTTTGCAGTAGATGTCTGCATCTAGTTATTGAGGCTCGCCAGTATCTAAGAGACTCGCAGCGCATAGAGTGGAGTACTGAGGCTGAAGGTGGAGGCATAGCAGTTACACTGGCTGAGGGCTCTGTTGAAGTGGAAGGCATATCTGCTTACTCTGCAGGTACCACCGATGGCTTCTCAGAATGGCCTACGGTGGTAGTCGGCTGACCCTTTTTCTTAGGGTTGTGAGCATCCATCAGAGAATACCAAGAGAAGGGCTTCTTAGCCCGAACCTTCGTGCCAAAATCTCTGGGCTCTACCCGTGCATTCGTAAGGTACTCAGTGATAGGGTTGGGATATGGGTAGGAGGTATGATTCTGCTTGGAAACCACTGACATATTGGCCGACATCATGGCATCCACATTGATCGGGTACCCGGCCATAATGGAGGCGACTAGAACTGCCCGTGGAATAGGTAAGTTGGTTTCATTCTGGCACGGTTCTAGTCTGCTACATACAAAGGTCTGCCATCCCTTCGCCTCGAAGTTTAGGGTGTTCTGCTGAATAGGAACCCCGGTAGTGATCCATAGTGGTGGTGTTCCTGGGGCTGCAAGAATCTCAGCTAGCCATGGGCGAGCTGCATCATCCATCACCAGCTTCTCCAAGTACTGTGCCGGCTCAACGTCCTAGAACCCCAAATAGGAGTTCAGTGTTTGTTGGTCAAATCTCACCATCAGATTCCTCACTTTTGTCACTTTGGTCCCTTTCTTTATGTGTGCTTCATTGGCGTAGAACTCATTGGCGTAGAACTCCTGGGCCAGATACTCATTGGCATCAACTACACTCTGGGTGAACCACAACCACCCCTTCCGCTCTCGAAACTGTCTCAATACTGCTGGATTATACTTGTCAAGATTTTTAAGTTGGAACTGTCTCTCAAGAGTGAGCGATCTCACCGGCCACCACCCCGGAAGTTGGTGAAGGCAGCTAGACTGACGAAACGGTCCTCCCAGACCTCTTTCTTCTTCGACCTCTCAAGGCCGGCAACTGTAGTATCACCCCCTCAGCCATCATCCGGAATATCATCGACAATAGTTGTTGGTGCCTCAGGGACAAGTGTAGAAGAGGGCTCTGAAGCCTGACTGGCACTCTCTGAACCCTCGGAGGTGCTATGTGAGGAAGGCTCGTCCCGGAGTTGGTACCTCCCTAGTGGCTGTGATTGGACAGCTGGCTGCTCTTGAACTGAGTTGCCCTCCGATGCTTCCCGAGATGGAGCATAATAACTAGATTCGAAGGGCTATGGATTTCTACCTCGGCTGACTGTAGCCTTCTTTGCGATTATATTTTGGAGGGCGAGGGGTAAACTACTTTTGCCTCGGCCTCTAAAAGGTTCACCCCTCCCCTTTGACGTATCTCCACGGCCTCGATATCTAACCATTATCTGTAACAAGCAACAACAGCATTCAATTGTAATTCAAATACAAACAGACAGTAACACACAGTGTAGAACATGCTTGCAGGTTGGTGAAGTGCGGTCCACACAATTTCAAATGCGGTCGTAGGCTGGGCTGTGCGGACCGCACAATTTGAACTTGCAGCCGCAACAATGAATCTGCGATCCGCACAATATTTAGTGCGACCGCAGGTTTGAAGTGCGGTCCGCACTTTTATAATCGTGGCCGCACATCAGACTCACCAAAATGTCAACTCTTTAAAGACAGAGAATGGGTTATTTTGCGGCCGCACTCACTTTTCAGCGACCGCGAAAGGATTTCTGCGGTCCGTACAATTTCAAGTGCGGCCGCAGAATCAGCCTTGGCTATGGAACCCTAATTTCAACTTCTACGGGCCGAATAATTTCTTGTGCGGCCGCAGATTTCAAAATAAAATTGAGCAGGCATCCTAGGGTTTTCAATTTTTGCACAAATTCGACATGGTATTAACAATTAAGCATGAAAATCAATTCATCCATTCCCCATAGAGCAATTAGCAGTTGACCCACACAGATTAAACCCCACATGGTAGTGAAATTGAAATCTATTGACAAATGGCCTAAAACTAGCTAACAAATTGTAAATTAAACTAAAAATTGAAAAATTCTATGAGTAATTGAAGCATACCATATATGAAGTATTGCAGATGAGTGATCACAGATGTGGATTGAGTGTGGCAGATGATTGAATAGACGATTTCAAAGTTTTAGAGTTTAGAGTGCTCAGAGAGGAAAAAAATGTACAGTAACCCTAAGGTTACTATTTATACAGACGGGCTGACTAAGGGACAACGGTGAAGAGTGCGACCGCAGAATTCCTTTTGCGGTCCGCACTCTGTTACCTGGGGCTCAAATGCCCTTGATGATCTGCAGTCCGCAGAATTTGTGGTGCGGCTGCAAATTTTTGATGCGGACCACAGATTTTGAAGTGCGGACACACTTTGCCATTTCTCTGATAGACCAAACTTGAGAGAGTTTGCATTTTCCATTTCCAATTTGTACGTTCTGCACTGTAATTGTGCAGCCGCAATTCCTTTATGCTATAGCAATCACAATTGTGTGGTCCGCACAATACACATGCGGTCTGCACTATTTTCCACACTTAGCCAATTTTCTGAGCACAGTTCCTATAAATCACACTCATTCCTACAACACACTTCAAATCCAGTTAGCACACAAATACCACCTATCTATAAAAGAAGAAAAGAAAAGGAAAAAAGAAAACATGGGTTGCCTCCCAAGAAGTGCCTGATTTAACGTCACGGCACGACGCAGATTACCAGCACTTCAAATGAATAACTGCCACCACATGGCCATTATTAACTTGTCCCAAATAATGCTTCACCCGGTGACCATTGAC
Source organism: Nicotiana tomentosiformis (assembly GCF_000390325.3). Classification (NCBI taxonomy): domain Eukaryota; kingdom Viridiplantae; phylum Streptophyta; class Magnoliopsida; order Solanales; family Solanaceae; genus Nicotiana; species Nicotiana tomentosiformis. The sequence continues at coordinate 113,277,674 of NC_090822.1, read as the reverse complement.
TTAGAATACCTCATTATTTTTGTTCTTCAAGTCCAATGTACCAAAAGTTGTCACACCCACAATTTCAAAGGGACCACTCCATTTAGATTTCAGCTTTCCGGAAAACATCTTCAATCATGAGTTGAACAACAAAACAAGATCGCCCACCTTGAACTCCTTGTTTCGGATGTATTTGTCATGAAGGTACTTCATCTTCTATTTGTACAAGGACGAACTTGCATATGCATGGTATCGGAACTCATCCAATTTATTCAAATGCGCAACCTGCAAATTAGCGGTTGCATACCAATCAAGATTCAATTTCTTTAAAGCCCACATGGCTTTATTCTCAAATTCCACCGGAAGATGACAAGCTTTGCCTAACACCAGCTGGTATGGAGACATCCCGATAGGAGTTTTGGAAGTAGTCCGATAAGCCCATAATGCATCATCAAGCTTCTTTGTCCAATCCGTCCGATTAGCATTCACTATTTTGGACAAGATGCTCTTTATCTCCCGATTAGAGACTTTCACTTGACCGCTAGCTTGTGGATGATAGAGAGTCGTAACTTTATGAGTGACACCATACTTGCTAAGCAAAGTTTCAAAAGCCTTGCTGCAAAAATGCGACCCCCGTCGCTTATGATAGCTTGCAGAGTACCAATCTTGTGAAAATATTCTTCTTAAGAATGCCACCACACTCCTCGCTTCATTGTTAGGTAGAATAATGGCCTCAACCTATTTAGACACATAATCAACCACGACCAAGATATAGGTGTTTCCACAAAAACTCATAAAAGGGCCCATGAAGTCAATACCCCACACATCAAAGATATCAATCTCCAAAATAGTAGTGAGAGACATTTCATTCTTCTTCGAGATTCCACCGGTCCATTGTCATTCATCACATCTTTTCATCATATCACTTGCATCTTTGTAGAGAGTGGGCTAATAGAAATCGCAACTTAGCACTTTAGCCGCCGTTCTTGCTCCGCCATGGTGACCACCATAAGGCGAAGAATGTCAAGCCTCAAGAATAACATTTTGCTCTTCATCTGGTACACATCTTCTAATTACCCCATCCATGCAAATCCGGAAGAGGCAAGGCTCGTCTCAATAATAATCTTGACAATCCCGTTTGAGCTTCTTTCTTTGATTTGAAGAGAACTCATCCGGGATGATTCCACACACAAGGAAGTTTGCTAGATCGGCGAACCATGACACCTCCTTCATTGAAATATCCAAGAGTTGATCGTCGGGGAAGGAGTCATTGATTTTAAGGCCATCATGCGGCCTCCTCTCCTCCTCCAAACGAGACAAATGGTCTGCCACTTGATTTTCACTCCCTTTTTTATCTTGGATGTCAATATCAAACTCTTGCAATAATAGCACCCATCTCATCATGCTTTTGAATCTTTCTTTCTCATAAGATAGCGAAGTGCCGCATGATCTGTATGAACAATAACCTTTGCACCCATCAAGTATGGGCGGAACTTCTCAATTGCAAACACAATGGCAAATAGCTCTATTCTGTAATGATGTAATTGACTTGGGCATCATTCATGGTCTTACTAGCATAGTAGACCGAATGAAAAATCTTGTTGATGTGTTTCCCCAAAACTGCTCCAACCACTATATCACTAGCATCGCACATGAGCTCAAAATGAATACTCAAATTAGGAGCGGTGATAATGGGAGTTTTTGTCAACTTGAACTTTAGCAATTCAAAAGCTCTCATGCAATCATCATTGAAGTGAAACTTAGCATCTTTCTCTAAGAGCTTGCACAATGGGTTCACCACTTTAGAAAAATCCTTTATGAAGCGCTGGTAGAACCCCGCGTGACCCAAGAAACTTCTCACGTCTTTCACTGAAGTTGGAGTTGGAAGTTTAGAAATCACCTCTATCTTCACCTTGTCGACCTCTATACCATTTTTTAAAATTTTGTGGCCAAGGACAATGCCTTCCTAGACCATGAAATGGCATTTCTCCCAATTTTGCACCAAGTTCGTTTCTACACACCTTGCTAATACTTTATCCAAATTTGCCAAGCAATCATCAAAGGAATCCTCGACTACCAAGAAATCATCCATGAAGACTTCAAGGTAGTATTCTACCATATTCATAAAGATCGCCATTATACACCGTTGAAAAGTCATCGGTGCATTGCATAAGCCAAATGGCACCCGCTTGAAAACGAAAGTGCCATAGGGACAAATGAAAGTTGTTTTCTCTTAATCTTCCAGGGCTATAAGGATTTTGTTGTAGCCCGAATATCCATCTAGAAAGCAATAGAAAGCACGACCGGCCAACCTATCAAGCATTTGGTCAAGGAAGGGAAGTGGAAAATGGTCTTTCCTTGTGACTTTTTTTAGCTTCCGATAGTCCATACACACTCTCCACCCGGTTACCGTTCTTGTGGGAATCAACTCGTTCTTGTCATTGGTGACCACTGTTATGCCCCATCTTTTGGGACACATTGCACCGGAGAAGTCCATGAACTGTCGGAAATAGGGTAGAACACCCCGGCATCCAACCATTTGATTATCTCCTTTTGACCACGTATTGCATGGCTTTATTGAGTCTCCTTTCATGTTCAATGGAGGGTTTGGCATCTTCCTCCAAGTTAATCTTGTGCATGCAAAATGCGGGGCTTATTCTCCGAATATCCGCCAAAGTCCACCCAATAGCTTTATTCCTCTTATGGAGCACCGCCAATGTAAAGTCAACCTGCACATTAGTCAAGAAATAGGAAAGAATAACCGGTAAAGTAGAACAAGGGCCAAGGAATTCATACCTGAGATGTGGAGGCAATGGCTTCAACTCCAATATCGGAGGCTCTTCAATTGAAGGCTTTGTAGGAGGAGTTTTCCTATTCTCAAGATCCAAGGAAAGTTTCCGGGGTGCATAGTTATACGACCCCATTCCTTGTAAATAATTAACACATTCCATGAAGCCATTCATCTCGTCATCATCAAAATTGAGCAAGACGGCCTCCAACATATCACCCACATTAATCGTGGCACTTTTATCATCAATAATCACATCGGTCACCAAGTCCACGAATGAACACACTTCATTGCTATTCGGTTGCCTCATAGATTTGCACACGTGGAACCCCACCTTTTCATCACCCACCCGGAAAGTGAGTTCTTCGGCTTCCACATCAATAAGAGCCTTCCCTGTAGCAAGGAAAGGTCTTCCAAGAATAATCGGTACCTCATAGTCCACTTCACAATCAAGGATAACAAAATCCGCCGGGAAAATTAACTTATCGACACGAACCAATAAATCTTCAATCACCCCCAACGGTTTCTTCATTGTACGATCGGCCATTTGTAATCTCATAGATATGGGTCTTGGTTTCCCAATTCCCAAGGTCTTGAAAACCGAATAGGGCATCAAATTGATACTCGCCCCAAGATCACAAAAAGCTTTGGCAAACTCGGCACTTCCAATGGTGCAAGAGATTATGAAAGCACTGGGATCTTCCAACTTATGAGCCATCGAATGCACAATTTCACTCACTTGGTGAGTGACTTTGATAGTTTCAAAATTCATCGACCGCTTCTTTGTCACCAAGTCCTTCATAAACTTTGCATATCCGAGCATTTTCTCTAAGGCTTCAACTAATGGCACATTTATCGAGAGACTCTTCATCACGTCAATGAACTTTTTGAATTGATTCTCGCCATTTTGCTTGGTAACCCTTTGAGGATATGGAGGAGGTGGCTTAGGCAATGGTGCCTTAGCCTTTTTCACTACCGGTTCCGGTATGTCGATCACATGATCCCTAGACAAGTTCACGTCCTCTTGAGTCTCTACCACCGTGTCATCAATAGCAATACACACTTCATCATTTGCTTGCACCACATTGGTTGGGATCTCCTCTTCTTTTACCACTTGCTCATCATCCACAAATTGCCTTTGACTTGAGGTGGGTGCATTCCCACCTCTTCCACTTCTTATAGTAACGGCCATGACATAACCCGTATTGTTCCCACCCTTTGGGTTCACCACCGTGCCACTTGGTAGTGCCCCCTTAGGACGAGAATTTAAAGCTTGAGAGATTTGTCCCATTTGCACTTCCAAGTTACGGATCGAGGTGTTGTGTGAAGAAAGTTGAGCATCGGAATCAGCGTTCTTCTCTATCATTTGCTTGAACATGTTCTCAATACGGCCCATTTCATTATTGGAAGAACTATGACCATGGGAAGGATAAGGAGGTGGGTTGCTCGGTTGTTGATACATCCGGGGCCTTTGAAAACTCGACCCCCGATTTCCTTGATTGTTATTCCACCCGCCTTGATTGTTGCCTCCCTCATTGCCTTGGTTATTGTTGTTATGCCAATTCCCTTGATTATTGCTTCCACTCCAATTGCCTTGACTGTTGTTGTTATTCCAATTGCTTTGATTGTTTCCACCACTCCAATTACCTTGGTTGTGAGAATTCCAATTGCCTTGATTATTTTGAGGTCTCCATTGTTGTTGGCTAGGGCCTTGGTAGTTGTTTCTTTGCCCTTGAAAGTTGTTCACATATTGAACCTTCTCTTCTTGGTCATTGTATGATTCATCTTGATTAAATCCACTATCATCTTGCACAAAATTTTTCACTCTTTGTTGCACTTGTGGACTTCTTGTTCTTCGCTTGTTCACCATCATATTTACTCCTTCCATTGCATTGACTTGCCTCGGGTTTTGCACTTGTTGGAGTTGAGCCTTTGCCAATTGGTTCATGGTAGTAGTTAACTCGGCTATGGCTTGTCCATGATCATGCAACTCTTTGTGAAGGTGAATCACATTGGGGTCACCTTGTGGAATATTAGCCCGATATTTCCACGCCAAAGAAGTATCCGCCATCTCATCCAAGATATCACACGCCTCCGCATAAGGCGTAGTCATGAAGTTCACACCGGCAAGTTGATTCACTACACATTGGTTGGTTGTATTAATCCCCCGATAGAAAGTTTGTTGAATCATGTTCTCCGTCATATGACATATCATTGTTGTGGCGTTCTTTCACCATTGCTCTATACCTTTCCCATATCTCGTGTAATGGTTCATTGGGCTCTTGTTTGAATGCTAGAATTTCATCCCAAAAAAATAGCCATGTGCCCGGGAGAGAAGTACTTAGAAATAAGTTTCTCCGCTAATTCGTCCCACGTATGAATGGAATGATTTGAAAAAAGTTTCAACCAATCTAAAGCTTTCCCCCGTAGAGAGAAGGGAAAAAGCCTTAGCCTCAAAGCATCCTCGGAGATATTTGTTTGTTTACTCCCCTAACACGTATCTACGAACCCCTTCAAGTTTTTATATGCATTTTGACCTGGTGCACCGGTGAAGAACCCTCGTTGCTCGAGCAAATTGAGCATCACGTTGGTTATTTGAAAGTAGCCCACCCTAATACCGGGAGGAACTATAGCACTTGCATACCCTTTATTCAACAACACCCGGTGTGGAGCCGCTCGTGGTGGAGGTGGAATGGGCACATAGTCATGAGGCAGTCAGCCTCGTCTATTGGCTTGAGGTTCAAGAGGGATCTCATCCATTTGATCATCCTCAATATCCACATCTCTCAAAGGTAAGTTTCCGAGCTCATTGTTTACCATAATTGCACCTACAATTTATCAACACGTAAGTAACACGGAAGGAAAAGAAGATATTTCCAAAAACACACCTAAATATATAGCTAACATCGTTTTTAGCTCCCCGGCAACGACACCAAAAATTGATCTCGTACAAGTTCACACCTCAATTCGAGGTTATGAAAACGGTCGATGCAATAATAATACCCAACAAGAGTCAGGGTCGAATTTCGAACGGAGCTATATGTATGGGAGTTAGTAGTATATATCGTAGCCCGTATGTTTGTATATCTAAATTTGCACTTCCATAAAATTGGGTTGTTTTAAAGTTTAAATTAAATTACGATTTCAATTTAAGAAATAAAACTAGGAAATTGTTTTTGTTGTTTTTCAAATGTTATAAAAAAGCCTAAGGCTATGACCTTCATCTAGGTATTTGCCTAATGGGATATAAACTTTAAAGCTTATTTTATTGATCGGGGTGTATTATAGCTATAAACACTCAATTGCCCACTCAATACCTCTCGGTCAGAGAGTGATTCTGCCAAATTTGACTTTCTCAAATCCAAATGGGTATTGAACAAAACGGTTGATAAAAAGCTCAAGTCGGGTTGTTACTATCTCTAGGTTCAACCCTTTAATTGGGATTGTCAATCTCTCGATTGACCCAATTTCTTGTTAGTCAAGTTTTCCTAGACTAAGTCTCTCATTCTCAAGTAGAGACCAAGTCAAATAGGCATGAATTAATATTTGCAACCATTAATTTCACAAATAAAAGAAATAACAAGGCTAAATAATAAACACCCAACCATAAACAAGCATTAAAGTAAACACCCATTAAGTTTACACACTAGGGTTGGGTCACAGCCCTAGTGAAAATCTAGCTACTCATGCTTGAAATGGAAGGAAAAAAAAAAGAATTGATAATTAAACTCATATTGCTAATTAAAATGATAACATCTATGTTCAAATAGCTCAAAATATGAAAAACTACTTAAAAGAGTAAAAAGAAACGGCTATTGTAGCAGCTGATATCAAAAGTTGACCTAAAAATGTGAAACTCGTCTATTTATAGATGGCTGAAAATTTCGGACAAAAATGCCCTTCGGGATATTCTGTGGTCGAACAATTCCATGTGAGGTCCGCACTTTTCTTCAGCTTGACAAGATTGAAAGTTTGTGGCCATATAATTCTGGCCTGTGGCCGCAATGCACTCTTTCTGCGGTCCGCACAATTGTAACTGCGGCCGCATCTTGCTCTTCTGCGGTCCGCACAATTATAATTGTGGCCGCATAGCTCTTCTTCTGCGGCCGCACAATTCTTCTGCGGTCCGCACTTCTGGGGGACTTGAAATGTATCTTCTTTGAACTTTGCACCTGGCCCAGCTTTTGCGGCCGCACAATTTATGTGCGGACCGCACTTTGCACCAAACTCTGATGGTTTTTCTTTCACAACCTGCGGCCGCAGATGGTATTTTGCAGTCCGCACTTCTGAGTTTCTGTACCTTTTATGTCTTTAAGTTCATATTACTCCTTCTTGAGTTTGATTTCATCTCGGGGGTCCATCTTCCAATATTCCTGCAATTAAGCACATTTCATTAGTTTTGGGGAACACAATTAAATGATTTTGGACTAAAATAAAAGCTAAAAGGAACTAATAAGTAGTCAAAATCCCCACTTATCAAGGGCCCTCTTATGTTTACGGTGCTCTTGAAGAGGACGTCTCCTGTTCATTACGGCACTAACATTTGAAGTACTTATTTAACTTTCAAATGACAAAGTTAGCTTATCGTTTAGACAAGAAACAAGATAAAAGCAAAAGGATTTCATTTTATTCCTTCTATTTTCAGAAATTACATAAGAATTTTGCTATGCAGAAAAGAAATCACCATTACTGGTGGCTATCTTGTACAACTTATTTCTACAGGGCTAGCTGCACAATCCCCGGTCCCGATGATGCATTTTATTTCTGGATTTTCGTTCCCGGTTGACATGGCAGTCATTTTTGCCTTCTTCATATTGTCCCCCCTGTGTTCGAATGCGAAGAATGCGAATATGAAATTACCATTATTGGTGGCTATCTTGTAAAACTTATTTCTACGGGGCTGGCTGCGCAATCCCCGGTCCCGATGATGCATTTTATTTCCGAATTTTCGTTCCCGGTTGACGTGGTAGTCATTGTTGCCTTCCTCATATTGTCCCCCCCAATGTTCGAATGCGAAGAATGTGAATGTGAACACTGGAAGTCTTGTACCTTCGAAGGTTCCACCAATGAATTGCTAGGTAATCCTTCACTTGGCAACATACCTTACTTCCCCTTAGGAATCCATGCTATCGAGCGAAAGAATATCTAACAGTCCTCTAGTGGTTTGTGCTCGTGAATGGTCGGGTAACCCATGTTCGGTAGCAAACTTAACTTCCTAGTAGGAATTTGCTATCGAATAAAAGACTATTGAATCGTCCGCGAGTGGAAGCTTGTCCGTTTGCCTTGCTATCAAAAGTCTTATTGTTGCTGTCTTCGTAGTATGCTTTATGTCATTGCCTCGTTAAAAACCTTTCCAGAAAAACCCAATTGGGACAAAAACTAAACGAAGGGAAAAAGAGTGCAGCACATACTTTCCGTTTGAGCATTGTTCATCATCAATAGTATCTTTCGAGGTGTGCCACGTTCCAGTTGCTGGGCAATTTGTCTCCATTCTAGTTCTCCAACTCGTATGAACCTTTCCCGTTGATAGCCGAAATCTGGTAGGGACCTTCCCATGTTGGACCTAGCTTTCCTGCGTTGAGCTCCCGGGTATTTTGGGTTACTTTCCTTAGAACCAAGTCTCTTGCTTTGAAAAAATAAAAGTTGGCTCTTTGATTATAATATCGCTTCATCCTCTGTTTTTGAGCTGCCATTCTTACATGCGCCAAGTCTCTGCGTCCTTCGAGCAGTTCCAGGTTGATTAACATTGCTTCATTGTTTGATTCTTCATTTGTCTGAGAATATCTCAAAGTGGGTTCGCCCACTTCAACCGGGATTAGGGCTTCAGCACCGTACACGAGGGAAAAAGGAGTTTCTCCTGTACTTGATTTGGTTGTTGTTCGTTAGGCCCATAGAATTTTGGGCAACTCTTTGAGCCATTTGCCTTTTTGCCGCTTCCAACCTTTTTTTGAGGTTTTGAATGATCACTTTATTTGTTGACTCCGCTTGACCATTTGCACTCGGATGATAAGTCGAAGATGTGATTCTCTTTATTTTCTAATCTTCAAGGAACTTTGTAACTTTTGCACCGATAAGTTGTGGTCCATTGTCGCATGCTATCTCTTTTGGAATTCCAAACCTGCAAATTATATTTTCCCACAGGAAGTCGACCACTTCGCGTTCTCCGATCTTCAGATAAGAACCTGCTTCCACCCATTTAGAAAAATAATCAGTCAAAATTAAAAGAAACCTTACCTTTCCGGGAGCCGGCGACAGTGGTCCGACGATGTCCATCCCCCATTTCATGAACAGACATGGGGACAGAACCGAATGTAAGGGTTCTGCCGGTTGATGTACTAGTGACGCGTAGCGTTGGCACTTATCACATTTTTGTATGAAATCTTTGGCGTCTTGCTCAATGCGAGGCCAGTAATATCCTGCCCGTACCAACTTCAGCACCAAAGAATCTGCACCTGAGTGATTGCCGCATATCCCTTCGTGGATTTTGCTCCTGACATAATTGGCTTCTGATGCTCCTAAGCACCGGGCCAGCGGGCCTTGGAAAGACTTTTTAAACAATTGGCCGTTCTTGAAGCTATAACGTGCAACTTTGGTGCGTAACGCCTGTGATGCTTTGGGATCGTCGGGTAACTTTCCGTGCTCAAGGTAGTTGATTATTTCATTTCTCCAGTCCCAAACCAGACTAGCCGAACGTACCTCATAATGACCATCTGTATCAAGGACTGAGCTCATCAGTTGTACCACTGTTCCAGACTCCGATCCCTTTATTTTCGTCGATGAACCTAAGTTTGCTAATGCATTAGCTTTTGCATTATCCTCTCTCAGGATATGAGTAGTTGACCACTCCCGGAATCGTGCTAGAAGGGCTTGGACCTTTACCATGTATTGTTGCATATGTTCTTCTTTGGTATCAAAGATCCCGTTGACCTGATTTTACCACCAGCTATGAGTCACATTTGATTTCGATAACCTCGGAATCAAGTCCCCAAGTCAATTCGAGCCCTGCAATCAAAGCTCCATACTCTGTTTCATTATTAGTTAAAGGGATCATTCTGATGGCTTGCCTTAAGGTTTCCCCCGAAGGCATGATTAAAACTATTCCAAGCCCGGACCTTTTTACATTTAAGGCTCCATCCGTAAATAAGGTCCAAACCCCTGATGTTGATTTCGACACCATTACTGCCTCCTTGGTTGCCAAAGGTAGCAATCCCGGACTAAAATCGGCCACGAAGTCAACCAAGACTTGTGACTTAATTGCAGTCCTCGGTTTATATTCTATGTCGAATTCACTTATTTTGACGGCCCATTTGGCCAATCTTCCTGAGAACTCGGGTTTATGAAGGATGTTCCGCAAAGGAAAAGTAGTCATCACAACTATTGGGTGGCATTGAAAATAGGGCCTCAGCTTTCGAGCAACGACTACGAAAACTAAGGCAAGTTTTTCCAAATGGGGGTAGCGAGTTTCTGCTCCCGTTCAAATTTTGCTAATATAATAAATAGGAAATTGCGTACTTTCGTCCTTCCGAACTAAAACCGCACTTACCGCAACTTCTAAAACCGCGAGGTAGACTAGCAATGTTTTGCCTTCTTTTGGTTTCGAGAGTAATGGAGGGCTTGATAAGTACTTCTTTAGGTCCTGCAAAGCCTGTTGGCACTCCGGTGTCCATTCGAAATTATTCTTCTTTTTGAGCAATGTAAAGAAGCGATGACACTTTTTTGACGACCGAGAAATGAACCTGCTCAAAGCTGCTAACCTTCTTGTGAGTCTTTGGACTTCCTTCACATTTGACAATTGATCCGAGATATCGTCTATGGCCTTGATTTTGTCGGGGTTTACCTCAATTCCCCTTTCTGAGACCAGAAACCCCATGAACTTTCTGAAGCTGACCCCAAACGCGCACTTTTCGGGGTTAAGTTTCATGTTATGCTTTCTCAGGACATCGAATATTTCTTGCAAATGCTAAAGATGGTCACCTGCATTCAAAGACTTAACGAGCATATCATCTATATAAACTTCCATGGTCTTTCCTATTTGCTTTTCAAACATATTATTTACTAGCCGTTGATAAGTGGCTCCGGCGTTTTTCAACCCGAAGGGCATTACATTATAACAATATGTACCGAAATTTGTTATAAACGAAGTTTTTTCCTGATCTTCTAGGTTCATCTTAATTTGGTTATACCCAGAATAAGTATTAAGTAAACTCATCAACTCGTGCCCGGCTGTGGCATCAATCATTTGATCGATATTTGGCAGTGGAAACGAATCTTTCGGGCACGCCTTATTAAGATGTTTATAGTCTACACACATACAAAATTTATTGTTCTTCTTGAAACTACTACTACATTGGCTAGCCAGTCTGGATATCTTACCTCTCTGACCGAACCGATCGGGTTAGCTCTTCTTTGACGAATTTATTCATGGCCTCGACAATAGGGCATTTCTTCTGTCGTACCGGTGGTACGTTGGAATCCAAACTCAACTTATGCACGACTATTTCTGTCGGGATACCTTTCATATCCTCGTGCGACCATGCAAAACAATCAGTGTTAATTTTAAGGAATTTAATAAAACTAGACCTGAGCTCGGGATGCAGTCCTGTCCCCAAGTGAAATTTTCTTTCTAAGAATTCTTAGAACAATGCCACTTGCTCTAGTTCCTCTTCCCTGGATTTCGTTGCGTCCGTCTCTTTCGGAACTTTGAAATATCTCGGCACCTGATATTATTTTGATGGCTCTGCCCCTGGAATAACCTTTTCTAACTTGGGAGTAGGCGTCGGTTCCTGTAATTATTTGTCGTGCGCTCCTTTCCTTTGCTACTGGAAACTGTGATTGCATTCATCTCCCTCGCTGCCGGTTGGTCACCTCTTATCTGCTTGATTCCTTCGGGTGTTGGAAACTTCAGCAGTTGGTGATACGTCGATGGTACAACTTTCATCTTGTGTAACCACGGCCTTCCTAAGATGATGTTGTATCCTATATCACCATCCACTACTTCGAAGAGAGTTATTTTCATTACTCCTTCGGCATTCGTGAGCAGCAGGATCTCTTCCCGAGTCGTCACGCTCGTAAGATTGAATCCGGCGAGGAATTTTATTGTCGGAATGATGCTTCCGGTGAGTTTAGCTTGTTCCAAATCTCTCCATTGTATGATATTAGCAGAACTTCCTAGATCCACTAGAATACGCTTAATTTTAAAATCTATACACATGTAAAGAGATTACCAGTGAGTCGTTGTGTGGTAACAATAATCCGTCTGCGTCTTCCTCCGTGAAAGTGATATCGTCCTCCCGGAGTCTTTTGCTGTGAGTTATCGATACTTTACTCTTCTTTGCCGCTGAAAAGGTGACCCCGTTCTCGTTCCCTCCAAAGATCATGTTGATCGTCTGGCGTGGGGTTTCTTCTCTTGCTTTCAAAGATTTTGTGTTGTCTCTGTTACGACCATAATTATTTTTAGCTCGATCACTCAAGAATTCTCGGATATGACCATTTTTCAATAGCGTTGCCACCTCCTCCCGAAGATGTCGGCAGTCCCCTGTCCGGTGATCATTCATCCCGTGGTATTCACACTATAAATTGGGATCCCTCAGGCTGGAATCGGACCTCATAGGTCTCGGGAATCGTGCTTCTTTAATGTTCCTCATGACGGACACCAGTTCTACTACACTGATGTTGAAGTTATATTCTGATAACCTGGGGTAAGAAAGATCTCGAGACCCCGACGTTTCTTTATCTTGAAGTGATCTATTGTTTCGACCACGATCAGTCCCTCTGTCAACGGTGAACTTGTTTGCTGCTCAAAAATTTCTGCCACGGCCTTCGGTATGCTCGTAGGGCAAAAATCGGCCCCTCGAAGTCTGCCTATCCGCGTCGTAGTCATCCTTTAATTTTTCTCTGTTCTTCTCTCGTCCTTTAGCCGATGATGTGGAACCGACCTAGTCATCTTCGATCCTTATCTTTGACTCGTACCGGTTGTGAACATCTACCCAGGTTGTTGCTTAAAACTCAAGCAGGCTCTCCTTCAACTTCCGGTAAGCGTCTGAACTTCTCGAATTCAATCCTTTGGTGAATGCTTCAGCTGCCCATTCATCCGGGACGGGTGGGAGCAACATTCATTCTTTCTAGAATCGGGTAACAAACTCTCGTAATAATTCAGATTCTCCTTGTGCGATTCTGAATATGTCGGTCTTCCGGGCTTGCACCTTTCTGGCCCCGGTATGAGCTTTAATGAAAGAATCCGCGAGCATCTCGAAGGAATCTATGAAATGCTTGGACATTAATGAATACCACGTTAGGGCTTCCCTCGTGAGAGTTTCACCAAATTTCTTTAGCAACACAGATTCAATTTCGTGAGGGGCTAGATCTGCTCCTCCAGCCCCGTCGGAGCTAACTTCACTCCTCAGAGTGTTTTTATCGACTCTCTGTGTTGTTTGTTCTGCGGGAACAACATGAGGAATTGGATCTCGTCTGTTTGCATTATTCGAGGCCCCCGATAGTGCCTGCTTCAACTCTGTCATAACTTGATCCTGCCGCGTGAGATGGCCTAGAATGATTGCATGTTACTCTTGCAGGACCCTCATAGCATCCGCTACATGCTCTTCATCAGCATCATCGGGAGTAGTCTCCCGAACCCGTCGAGGGTACCATCTGTCATGCACCGGCGTGGCGTCATTCTCCTCATTGTGGGTGTCACTAATTGAGTCCTCCAAATGAGGCCGATCCCCTCGAATTTCAAGGCTGTGTGCATCGTTAACAATATTATCTGCTATTTTTTCTGATTTTCTCTAAGAGAAAATAATCAAAACACGTTAGTAAAAAAGGTAAGGATCAATTTAATTGCATGGCTGTCTAGGCCCCACGGTGAGCACCAAACTGTTTTTTCGTAAAACGGTACAGTTAAATTTAAACATGGTTTCTAGACAAGTGAACTAATTTGATCCTGAAATAATATAATAATCGAAAAAATACGCAATACTTAGCCTTAGAATGTAGATGAAATAGTAAAGATAGTGATTCCGCGAGCACGGTTTCCGAACACCGTAATGATGAGATCAAAAAGTAAGAAAGTAAAATTGTATAAAGCTTTGTATAGAATATAGTTTATGCTTTACTAGAAAATTCGTGTCCCTTACAATGGTAACTGAGCTGACTATTTATAACTATGTGAAGGGAAAGAGGTCCTAAGATCGTGCCTTCCTTTAATGTCAATTATGAGGGTCATTGATGAAGATGTAACGGTAAACATAAATGTCAAATTCTCTATAACGGACCGTCGCTCTTAATACTGCGGAATATTCCTTAGTAAATGCTAGCAGGCGGAGAGCATTTAATACACATTTATGAACGTTATTTTTTCCGGTGACAAGATGAGTGGTTGCGTTCGATTTTCAGCCATCCCATTTCGGATTCCACGTGTCCTCCTTTCAGTCATCCCATTTCGAATTTCACGTGTCCTCCTTTCAGCCATCTATGTGTCATATCATATTTTACTCAATACACTTTCCTCTTTCACTTCATGTAAAGAAGGTATGGTAATACTCCTTTCTTAAAGTGTACTCTTTTGAAGGAAAAAAAAACTCTCTGACTTACCATTAAATCATAAGATCCTTCAAAATCCAACATTCCACAAAATATAGAAAAATGGTTTCATTCAACTGTTGACATGATGTTGCAGAATAAATAAAAACATTCCCTCTTTAATAATTTAACTTTTTAGATGACTAGTCAAGGGCCATAATTAGCTCGAGGGCTACTGAGAGAAATAGAGAACACAATCATCCCGTAGGGTCTTCGTTTGTCTAGTTTAATATAATTACTTAAAACATTAAAACACAAATTAAAAGAAGGAATAATTGACCTTGTGATCTTGGATTATTGGCTACTGGTTAGGTAGTCCATACAATTACTATATAACCTACTCTATTCTGTATTAATCAAGATAGTTCAAAGGCGTTGAAGCTTAAGGAATCAATGAACTAACGTCTATAAATTTAATGATGCATTAAAATATAAAGAATCTAAATATACAGCGAAAAAAAAGTAAGATGTTACGTTAAGAGACAATATAATATTATATTATGTATTTTCTCAATCTAATTTTATGTGACACTTATTCCGTTTCAGCATATACTAAAAAGTAACACCAATATGTACTGGAAACTATGTAATTTCTTTACTAACATGACTTGAATTCTGCTTCATATAAAAAATTCGTAAATTTTTTGTTAGCAGTAAGAAATAATAATTGACATGTGCTAATAATAATAGTAATTTTGGTGTTTGACATATATTTACGATCCAATAGCGTGATCCTGGCCCACCCACTTTTCTCCAAGATTGAAAGTAGAACTTACTTATGTACCAAAAATTTTCATTTATTTATTTGGCTGCGTATTCAATCAAACACAGTTATATAAAATGGGATACATAACATAGTTGTTTTATAACCTACTCCAACTATTTTATGCGTAAGTCAAGGAAAAGGGAACAAAAAAAGAAGGAAAGAACCGTTGAATCGGAGAGAATAATCGGTGCGCCGCTGCACAATAACATGAGGCAACATTATATTAAAGTTTACAAATGAGTAAGGACATCATTTGATAATGGAAAATTTGCACTTTTGGTCCTTCAATTATTAATATATTCTAATTCTAGTTCTTGTGATATTTAATACTAGTATATTTAACTTTAATTAATTGAAATTTGCGCTTTTAATCCTTCTGTTTGTGAATCTTTAAAAAATTAACAAATTCTATACCATTACATCATTTGAAAACCTATGTTATGTGCTAATTTGGTACTGTAACTTCATATTTGAGTGTAACGGCCCAACTCAATAGTAATTAGGGGTGTACAAAGGAAATCGATAAACCGCAGCAAACCGATAATCCGAGTCAAATCGAGAAAAAAAATCAATTATGGCTCGGTTTGATTTGGTTTGGTGTTGGAAAAAAGAAATCGACCATAGATGGTTTAGTTTGGCTTTAACTAAAAAAAGTCAAACTGAAACCAAACCAACACGACATCACATGATTAGAAGTATTAAATATTTTTAATACATAAAAGTATTTATTCTAGTCTAATTTAGTTTTCATAATTTTACCTTTTAACGTATTATTTCAAGTTTGGACTTATAATTTTTGAATGTCCCAATATGTTTTATACTCCATAAATGTTAGTAACTCAAATAAAGTCCAAACCAAAATTAAATCTTTATTACAGCTAACAAAAGGCATTCAATTCAATTGTACTAGAAATGACATAGTGGATGGATATCTATTTTTTAGTTTTTTCATGGTTTAGATAAAATGCATAACCTTTTTTTAGTGTTTAGTAACGTAAATAATTAGTACTTACTAGTTGTACTTATTTTAGCAACTTAGTAATTTTGGACTATGTTCACTTTTATTATGGCTTATTAATAATATTTTTTATGAGATTTTATTATCTTTATTATTGAATATTTTAGTACAATGTCATGACTCATCTCATATTTTATGTTATTTTATTAAAAAAATACCTTATATAGTTTTGTCTTACTTGGATTAAAAAATATTTGGAGCACAAATTTTATAGTTTGTGTTTTGAAGAATTTAAGAAAAAAAATCCCGAAAAAACCTGAAAGCCCGAAAAACCCGAGATTAAAAAATATGACTTTTATTGGTTTGGTTTGGTCTTTAGATTTAAGTACCCGTCAAAATTGATTTGGCTTGGTAATTGAAAAACTCGAACCAACCTGACCTATGTACACCTCTAAGTAATATTATTCGCTTTGGGCCTAGACCCGCACGACTTTAAAACGTTTCGCATGGGGGTGTCACATGCACCTCCACTTAGGGACTCAGCGTCCTCGCTGAGGTTTGTCGCACCACCTTTTCAAAGATGTGAGATTCGCCTAAATTCAACTGACAACTGAGGTTTGCCCCACCATTATTCGAGGTTGCACGCGGAGTGGCTCTAATACTATATGTAATAGCTCAACCTATTAGTGATATTGTCTGTTTTGGGTCAAGGACCGCACGACTTTAAAATACGTCAATAGGATCTTAGACTTGTTTATTTATACACTCAATATTTTTCTTGTATTTTGCTAATGTGGGATTCGTGCGGGACGTCCCATTGAGAGGGTAGTTTCAATAATAATTCTTAATGTGAATTTAGTTACACAATTATACTAGTCGAGTGCTGCAATACGCAATGTAACTGTTGCTCTGATTATTTTTGAAGAATTAACCCAAATAACCGTCCATCTAATCTCGTAAACTAAAAATAGCCGATAAATGTATAATATATGTATAATTCATGTATAATATAGGTATAATTATGTATAATCAATATATATCTATTAGAAAAAGTAAATATTGAATCTGGTCGGCCGACGGCCATTTGTGTAACAATCCCAATATATTTCAGTCCAAGAGAATAGTACTCATCACATTTGGACCCAACTTCCTATGACCTACGTGCGGGCCGTCGGAACTTTTACGTCCTCTAAATTGGGCTATTCAGACACACTGGCCCATAATAACCTCAGCGAGTGGCCCAAATATTGGAAGCTCCCGTCAAGAGATGAGTTATCCAATTGATTCAACCATTATTTTTAATCTTCAATAAGTTGCTCCTTTTTTCTTTTTTCTTTTTTCTTTTATCAAATATCAGATCCATATGGTTTTTGGGCACTTTGACTTTGTTAAATATTTTATGTTAACATCGGAAACAGAACAACTAACAATAGTGTTGTACTCGTCTCATAATTTGGAGAAGAAAGGACGAGATAAAACAACAATAGCAATAAACTCAGTGAATTCTTACAAGTGATGTCTGAGGAGGATATTATGTGCGCAGATCTGACAGAAAGATTATTTTCGATAGACTCTCGGCTCAAGAAAAGACAATGAGAAGGAAAAAATGAAGTTAAATGAGTCATGAATGATTCAAAAAAAACACAACAACATATGGTACATGAAACGTGGATTGTGTATATTTATTCCTACTAGTCTCTATGAACGTGCGTTGCACGTTAATGATTAGACGTAGATATTCATAAAAGATGTTTGTAATATATAGTTAAATAAAAAGTATAATAGTAAGGGTAAATCAGTCAAATTATACTTTTTATTTTAATTTTAATAATAAATAAGCTAAAAGAACCGCTTCAAACAAATTAAAATTATAAGGGAGATAAGCATAATATTAAAAACTATATGGACGATTAATCTTATGAAGCAAAATTTGAAGGAAGATCTCAAAAATTATCCCAAAAAATAAACGTGTACAAAAAAAAATAATTGATATACTTTTAATTTGTTCAGTTAGAGTTTTCAAAACTTTTTATTTGTGTAATGATAATAAATACAATATAGAGATGATTGCCCAATTCCTAATATTAGCATGGGTTAAAACATAAAAGAGTGTACCCTAGATTACATTTTCAAATTAAAAAAGTATTAAGTGGATACGATATAATAATACTTAAAAAACATCATAAAACAAATATAATCTTATTACAAATAATAATAATTGACATGGAATAACATATATATATATATATATATATATATATATATATATATATATATATATATATAGAGAGAGAGAGAGAGAGAGAGAGAGAGAGAGAGAGAGAGAGAGAGAGAGAGAGAACTAATTTGATAAAGAACATATCTCTTATTCAGGTGCTTTGAAAAGAATTGGTGGAGATAGTGTTTTGAAAAGAAAATAGGAAGTAAATACATGCAATGGATTCCTATTAAAAATGAGATACAAAAAAAAATTGGAACAGTAGACATGCAACAAATTTCTATTAAAATCGAGAGAAATTCGACAAGAAGTTTCCTTCGTGAACGCTGATTCTTCAAAGCAAAGTTCTCAATTTTAAATTTTACACTTTTATCCAATACAAAATTATTTGTATGAAAGAAAATTCTATTAATATTTTAGGGATATTTTAGTCGTTTAACATTTAGCGTTTTAATATTCGTGATTTTATAATAATATAGATATAATGTATGTTTTCTAATTGATGTTACAATAATCTGATTTCCTTTTAAAACCAGTATGATATTAGAAGATGTCGAAACAAAGAATTTTATCGAGGTATATTAGATAAAAACTTTACTGTGGCTTTAATTTTTAGATTTTGTCTTCACAATCTTAAAGTGATTTGCAAGAATATCATCTGTAAACTAAATCATTTGGACCTTACAGTATAGGACTGTTGTAGGGCTGGGCATATAGCGGGTATAATCGATAACTTGAACCGTTAATTATTTATTGGGTTATCGGTATTGTGTTATTGGATTAACGGTTCTGTAACAGTTTAGAATTGTTTTACTATTGGGTTATCGGTTCGGGCCTCGTTTTACCAATTTTGTTAATGGGTTAACCGATAACCTAATAAGAATTAATGAAATTACTACTTTACCCTTAAGTATATACATATACTAGGGTTTCGCTTCATTCTTTCTTATTCTTTCTCAGCCGCATTCTTCAGTCTTCAGTTGCTTCATCTTTATTCTTCATAGACCTTACTAGGTACTCCTAGTGTAAGTCTTTAGTCTTATACATTAGGCTTTTAATTTTTATAGCAAAATTCATCTTCATATAGGGATTTTTGATTGTTAAAGATTCTTTATTTTTTTTATTTTCGTTTCTTAATTTTGTGAGCTCACGTTGTGCAGCTTATACCTACTACCAGTTTCTTTTTTCAGGTTAGACATTTGACAAACAATATTCAGTTTATCTTGGACAGTTTATCTTGAATAATTTGGAGGTAATAATGTTGGACTAATTATTTATTATGTCAGTTAAATCTTTTTATTTGTAGAATTTTTGAGTGGATGTTCAAGTTCTTGCTTAAATTCATTCACTTTCAAGTTTTTGTGTGGCTAATTAATGTTGTGCTTTGCTTTTAGTTGTAAAAAGTTGTAATTTTTACTGTATTTAGGTTAATTTTAGTTTACATGGGAGGCAATAATATTTAATTTAATTGTTTATTTACTGTTTCTTTATGAGTTTGCTTTTATGCTTTGATTAGTTTTAGCAATTATGACATTTCAATATTTTTAGTGTTTACTAATCAATAATATTGAAGTCACTGTTTTTGGGTTTAATTCTTCTTATATACGAGTATATAATTATTTACAATTGATTCTTCTATTTCGTTTTTAAAGATTTTGTTGTCTCGCTGCTTGATTTCTTTTAAATTCAAACTCACAGTGACACAAACACATAACTGAAAATATCATAATTGATAAGGTGATTGGTGAAAGTAGAGCTTCTAATTCAAATGCGATGACACAATCTCAATCAGTTCAATCGACAGTAAGGAAGCAAAGAAAAAAAAGGTCTCCTGCATGGGATTGAAGAAGGTGATGATGGATGGTGGAAAGTAAGATGTAGTCATTGTCATCTTATTTTTCATTACAATGCACAACAAAGTGGTACTAACTCCTTAACGAGGCATGTTGGGCGTTGTTTGTAGCGCAATTTGGTGAAGCCTATAAGGATTAACTTAAATTTGAATTGTTAGTACTATATGTTTGGACTTGTTAATTTTAAGGTGAAATTGCTACTACTTTGTATTATTATTAAAATATATTTGGACAATTATTGTTGAAGAATTAGTACTATTCCAGTTGTGGCCACTAGACAGAACGCAGAAATGGGTAGTATATTATATGTGAATTCTTCTCTTTTTTGCTTAACTCCAGTAAATTGTCTTCTCTTTTTTGCTTAACTCTAGATTGAGTTATCGTATCGGGTAAACCGATAATCGAACCGATAATGATCGATAACCGATACCCGATAATCGATATCTTATCAGTTTGATTATCGGTTTATCAAATTTATAAATCGATAACCGATATACTAAACCGATGATATTCATAACCGAATCGAACCGACAGATACCCACCCCAGACTGTTGCATCAATGAGTCCAAAGAGCAAATTACAATAGTCACTAATATATAAACCACTAAATAGAGCAAACTACTAGCAATATTTATATAGTAACAAAAAAGAACAGAGGAAAGCTAAAGCCATTTGACATTTATTAATTAGAAGAAAAAAAACCAAGTAGTTAAGGACAATCCAAATAAAGAAAAGGAGGTGGTCCATGTATACTCTATTCAACATTTCAACTGCCGACCACGAACAGAATCTTTTCTTTGGTAAGCTGCGACGCGGATTAATAAATTAAATTTTATGGGTTTAACTTTTAGCATTTAACGAATTATTATGCGGAGTATATATTTAAAATTATGGGTTCATATCTATTATTTATATAATTTTAATAATGTTTTACACATAAATTTTTGCTCTGCGTTAAAATTACCCGTCAAACGGATAGAGTTGAATTTGTACGTAATTCTAAGGATATGTGGTATAGCTTAATATAAATCGTAAGGATAAATAGAAATGTCAAATACGAATTGCAAAGAATACAAAATAAACAAGGTTGGAAAAGAAGTGATTTTTAGGACTAAGCAAGATGAATCAATTTATGAAGCTCAAAAGAATAACTCTTCAATATATGAGTATATGGTATTTGAGTTACAATGTAAGCAAAGAACTGTCGCTTTACAGGAATGTAGCCATCCTCTTTATAGTGGAGGATCATACTTTTAGATATAATTAAAAATACATAGTAAAAAACCCATGATAAATAAATTTTTCCATAATTCATGTCAGGATTCTCTCCTCTAGTGGGATTGTAACGGCTCTTTTCTATGAGCTCGATATTGACTCGAGTTTTCGGTCTTGACTCGAGCTCGATTCTGACTCGGATCCCTGTATTGATTCAGGGTCAGTGTAGGTCGGTCTCTTAATCATAAGCTCGATAACTTTATTTTGCATCATAGTTCGACTTGGATTCGAGCTCGATAATGGTGCCGAGCTTGTCATTGATCGGTCCTAGAACTCGAAACTTGATGACCTGACTTCGGACCTCGACCTGGTATTACAAAGCCGCTTTTTCGATCCAATGTATTACCATTTAAAACAATTCGTACGAAGGACTAACCGATTTTTACCGTATACGGATAGTCCCATCGTTTCTCGAGAAGGATGTAGCGAGAGACGACATGATTTCACAACGGCTCGATCAGATTTAAGCTGACGTTCACATTGGGCTTGATCATAATGCACGTGATAGTTGTCCCGTCGTTTAATTTTTCAAGGCATTTAATGCATGTCAGACGGTGGTCGGCCACCATTGATATTGAACCACCATAGCTTTAATCTATAAATAGCCCTTCCTTTTACCATTTACCACTTTTACATCTTCAATCTTCCAAATTTTCCAAGTTCCTTTTCGTACCCTCTGAGTTTATTCGCAAATCTGTGATTCCTCTCTGCAAAAGTCCTTCTTCAAAACTACCAAATCTTTGTCACTTTCTTCTATTCTCGACCCTTAAATTCGAAAATGGCGAAAACATCACAAACCATTCCTCAGAAAGAGAAAGTTTCATCTTCACAGTCTGCCGTCGACGAAACAGCGGTAGAGCCACGTGATGAATATAAAATATTCATATAAAATATACTTAAAAATATACTATTTTTAAAAAGTATTTATATAATATGTAGATTCTCTGTATTTTCTAACAATGTTTTGCAGGAGATAAGAATACTATTAATAAAGCAAGAAAATGAAAGAAACGAGAAGGTTATAACAAATTCAATTCACAACGCAAGAAGTTTATGGCGCATTTTCTTCAAGACGCATCTTCTTCAAGACACATCTTCCTCAATATGAATCTTCCTCACTATGTATCTCTTTCAGTTAAGATCACAACATTTCAAGAAGAAATGCATTTCTATAAATAGAAGGCAACTCTATGTGTAGTAGGCATGGAGAAAAAAAGGAACAAAAGAGCCACTTTATTTTCTAAAGCTTTGGTCTCTTAATCTTTCTTGTTCTTCTTTCTTTACTTCTTGTAATTTTCAGATTTTCTGGTAGTGTTGGCAATATAGGTCATATTATAAGAGTCCTTTTTTTTCTTTCAAATACTCTATAATGGAGTAGTGTCTTTTTGTTGTGATAGTTAATGAAGCTTGATATATATATATATATATTTGGGATAATTGATTAAGTTTGATATATATATTTATAATAGTTTTCTCAATCTTATTACATACTTGGCCTGAGATTCTCTAGCTCCACTTTTATATTGTGTTGGGATGTTAGATTTTAATTAGTCACATCTATATATTTATTCCTAAAGTTACTTGTATTGATTTTGTAATTCTCACGGAACAAAATTAATACATATTGACTAGCGTGAATAAATAGATAGAGGGTAATTTTCAGCAATCTAGCATTCCAAATCTTGATTTTTGCTTACTTCAATTCTAATTCTTACGAAGGAATTTTTATAAGCAATATCATTAATTTTTTCGTAAAGATAATCTCAAGAGGTTTTTACTACTTCTTGGTACAATTCAGGCAAGATATATATTTCAGTCTTATCGTCACTAGTTGTAAGTCAGTTAATAATATAACCTCAATGAGTATTATTAATTGTTTACTTTCTAGTGAGCAGAGCATAATTGTATTAGCAATAAGCAATTATCCATTAGTGAAATATGTGTAGAATTTGAGATTTCATTATAAAAATATTGTCAAGTGAATTCAATGATTCCCAACTCTTTTTAAATTTAAATTTTTCAAAAGTTATTTTTGTTTAAGTAATTTACAAATTAAAAATCCTACTCTCTTTCCATCAATTTGGTTCTCTCAAATAGTAGCTAAAATATTACAAGTTTGTAGTATAGATTTTTCAATCTCTGTGGGATGATATCTTAAACTATACTAGAATTTGACAAAGCACGAGCAGAAAATATCCTATACACATTGGCCGTGTCACCACGTCCTGAGGAGTGTGTTCCTGGGGCGTGTGTTCTTACCTCTGATTTTAAGGTCGATAAAGGCTCGTCGGTTCCCGGCCGATGTGAGCCAGTATCGAGGTACATGTGTTCGATAACCGAGAGGCACCTCAAACAGCTAAAGAAAGATTACAATTGGGAGAACAAAGGAATAATAATCCCTTCTTCTGGCGAATATATCACCATTTACGTGAAAGGGTTTTTAAGTGTGTATACTTAACCTTTCACGTTAGGTCCCCTCGACTCTATTATTATTGACTTCTACCATCAATACCAAATAACCCTAGGCCAGGTCCATCCTTCTTTTTGGCTGATCGTTATTTTGATCTGATATTTTGTGAACAAATTCGAGGGAATGCCGTTTACCCTCGACCATCTCATCCGATTGTATCGGCCTCACCTTTTTCAAGAAGGGTTAATAAAACTTCAGCGTTGGGCTACCAAGGCTCTATTCTCGAGCATAGACGAGGACATGGATCGAGGCTGGATGGGCAAGTTCATTCGAGTAAGGACTTCAGACCTGATTCCGATTGAAAAAATGCCTTTTCTCGAGGAGTGGAACATGAAGCGTAAGTGTAATTCTGCTGTTATTTCCTTCTATTTTGCCCTTTCATTTCTTTTCTCACCGATATCCCCCCTTTTATGATGCAACACTTCCCTGGATGCCCGATGCAGTTCCCGATCTTAAGAACTGGGTACGAGCTCTGGCTTCGATCTCCACATACGCCGAGTGCTCATGGCGTGATTTGTCAAAGGGCCGATGGGAGGCCAAAAATTATGGTAAGCCCATTTATCGTATTTTTTGGTAGTTCAAACGAGATGCTTTCCATATACTTCAATAAATTTTTCCGTATGTAGGTGTGAGCAAATATGCAGTTTTGAGGCCCTCGTCCGTCGAATAAGAGGCTTCGGCGTCCGATCCAAAGCCGGTGAAGGATAATAAGAGGAATAGTGCCTCCATTGCCTAAGATCCAAAATTGAAGAAGAGGACGGCTCGTAAGTCGAAGAAGAATACCATTCCCTTGACCGTATAATGAGTTATGCATCTAAGTGATGAAGATATATAAGAAGAAGAAGAAAATGACGGGTCCGCGATGGCGGCCCGAATGAAGAAAAGCACCGATGTCCCAAAGGCGGATGTAACGACCTGGCTGATCGTTTTGAGAAGTCAAATCTCGTTTGGTGGCATAAGGCCCTGAGCAGCTTCATGTTATGTGTATTGACTTGCGTGCGTGGTTGAATTCAGTTACCGGATGATTTAGAGTGATTTGGGACACTTAGTCCCTAAAACGGAAGCTTAAGCCTTAGGATTTTGACCGTAGTCGGAACTATATGAAGACGACTTCGGAATGGAGTTCCGTTGGTTCCATTAGCTCTGTTAGGTGATTTTGGATAAACCAATTCTTCTTGTTACACCATATTGGTTTAACCAAAGAAAGAAGATTCCTTCCAGCTATAATTGAGCAGAATTGGCTATGTAAGCAAGGGATAAAGGAATGCTTTTTGGAGTAAAGTTTGTGTTTAGAGAAAGGTGGATTCGTGTATATATCTATCTAAAAAAAGTAAATATACTTATGGAATAAATTCTTGGTGTAAGAAGTTCGAATTTATAGAGGATGTTTCAGTTGAAAGGAATGTTGACTTAATTGTTGTTAATAATTGAACTTGAGACATCTCTAGAGTTCATCTTCTTTGTATTAAGCTGTACTAATTCCTTTGGTAAAATAATTGGCTTACATTATAAAGCTGGAAGGAACACAGTCACTATAAATATATCATTTACCCTTACCAGCACTAAGCCTAACAATAAAAGCCCGAAAAAGTCCTAAAAGGATTTTAAAACTCAATATTAATTCTACATTAGTGTAGACTGGCATAATGGGCAAGCTTATGGATAAAGTTTGAGAAACTAAAGGATTGTGATCATAATGTTATCAATCTCAAAAGGTTTGTCAAAAGGAGAAGATGAAAGTTTTTGTCAAACAAAAGCAGAAGTAGAAACAAGGTAAAGATCTGGTGACTTGAATAACGTATAGGTTTTGAATGTTATGTGAATTTTTATTTTCTTACTTTTCTATTCTACAAGAAATAATAATTACTAATAAAATAATTCTCCTCGAGGACGAGCAATGATTCAAGTATGGGGGAGTTTGATGAATATAAATTATTCATATATTATATACTTAAAAAATACTATTTTAAAAGAGTATTTATATAATATGTAGATTCTCTGTATTTTCTAACAATGTTTTGCAGGAGATAAGAATACTATTAATAAAGCAAGAAAATGAAAGAAGCGAGAAGGTTATAACAGATTCAATTCACAATGCAAGAAGTTTATGGCGCATTTTCTTCGAGACGCATCTTCTTCAAGACACATCTTCCTCACTATGCATCTCCTTCAGTTAAGATCACAACATTTCAATAAGAAATGCACTTCTATAAATAGAAGGCAACTCTATATGTAGTAGGCATGGAGGAAAAAAGGAACAAAAGAGCCACTTTATTTTCTAAAGCTTTGATCTCTTAATCTTTCTTGTTCTTCTTTCTTTACTTCTTGTAATTTTCAAATTTCCTGGTAGTGTTGGCAATATAGGTCATATTATAAGAGTCCTTTTTTTGTTTTCAAATACTCTATAATGGAGTAGTATCTTTTTGCTGGGATAGTTAATGAAGCTTGATATATATCTATAATAGTTTTCTCAATCTTATTACATACTTGGCCTGAGATTCTCTAGCTCCACTATTATGTTGTGTGATATCAGATTTTAATTAGTCACATCTATCTATTTATTCCTAAAGTTACTTGTATTGATTTTGTAATTCTCACGGAGCAAAATTGATACATATTGACTAGCGTGAATAAATAGATAGAGGGTAATTTTCAGCAATCTAGCATTCCAAATCTTGATTTTTGCTTACTTCAATTCTAATTCTTACGAAGGAATTTTTATAAGCAATATCATTAATTTTTTCGTAAAGATAATCTCAAGAGGTTTTTACTACTTCTTGGTACAATTCAGGCAAGATATATATTTCGGTCTTATCGTCACTAGTTGTAAGTCAGTTAATAATATAACCTCAACGAGTATTATTAATTGTTTACTTTCTAGTAAGCAGAGCATAATTGTATTAGCAATAAGCAATTATCCATTAGTGATATATGTGTAGAATTTGAGATTTCATTATAAAAATATTGTCAAGTGAATTCAATGATTCCCAACTCTTTTTAAATTTAAATTTTTCAAAAGTTATTTTTGTTTAAGTAATTTACAAATTAAAAATCCTACTCTCTTTCCATCAATTTGGTTCTCTCAAATAGTAGCTAAAATATTACAAGTTTGTAGTATAGATTTTTCAATCTCTATGGGATGATATCTTAAACTATACTAGAATTTGACAAAGCACGAGCAAAAAATATCCTATACACATTGGCCGTGTCACCACGTCCTGAGGAGTGTGTTCCTGGGTTGTGTGTTCTTACCTCTGATTTTAAGGTCGATAAAGGCTCGTCGGTTCCCGGCCGATGTGAGCCAGTATCGAGGTACATGTGTTCGATAACCGAGAGGTACCTCAAACAGCTAAAGAAAGATTACAATTGGGAGAACAAAGGAATAATAATCCCTTCTTCTGGCGAATATATCACCATTTACGTGAAAGGGTTTTTAAGTGTGTATACTTAACCTTTCACGTTAGGTCCCCTCGACTCTGTTATTATTGACTTCTACCATCAATACCTAATAACCCTAGGCCAGGTCCATCCTTCTTTTTGGCTGATCGTTATTTTGATCTGATATTTTGTGAACAAAATCGAGGGGATGCCGTTTACCCTCGACCATCTCATCCGATTGTATCGGCCTCACCTTTTTCAAGAAGGGTTAATAAAACTTCAGCGTTGGGCTACCAAGGCTCTGTTCTCGAGCATAGACGAGGACATGGATCGAGGCTGGATGGGCAAGTTCATTCGAGTAAGGACTTCAGATCTGATTCCGATTGAAAAAATGCCTTTTCTCGAGGAGTGGAACATGAAGCGTAAGTGTAATTCTGCTGTTATTTCCTTCTATTTTGCCCTTTCATTTCTTTTCTCACCGATATCCCCCCTTTTATGATGCAACGCTTCCCTGGATGCCCGATGCAGTTCCCGATCTTAAGAACTGGGTACGAGCTCTGGCTTCAACCTCCACATACGCCGAGCGCTCATGGCGTGATTTGTCAAAGGGCCGATGGGAGGCCAAAAATTATGGTAAGCCTATTTATCGTATTTTTTGGTAGTTCAAACGAGATGCTTTCCATATACTTCAATAAATTTTTCCGTATGTAGGTGTGAGCAAATATGCAGTTTTGAGGCCCTCGTCCGTCGAATAAGAGGCTTCGGCGTCCGATCCAAAGCCGGTGAAAGATAATAAGAGGAATAGTGCCTCCATTGCCTAAGATCCAAAACTGAAGAAGAGGACGGCTCGTAAGTCGAAGAAGAATACCATTCCCTTGACCGTATAATGAGTTATGCATCTAAGTGATGAAGATATATAAGAAGAAGAAGAAAATGACGGGTCCGCGGTGGCGGCCCGAATGAAGAAAAGCACTGATGTCCCAAAGGCGGATGTAACGACCTGGCCAGTCATTTTGAGAAGTCAAGCCTCGTTTGGTGGCATAAGGCCCTAAGCAGCTTCATGTTATGTGTATTGACTTGCGTGCGTGGTTGAATTCAGTTACCAGATGATTTAGAGTGATTTGGGACACTTAGTCCCTAAAACGGAAGCTTAAGCCTTAGGATTTTGACTGTAGTCGGAACTATATGAAGACGACTTCGGAATGGAGTTTCGTTGGTTCCATTAGCTCCGTTGGGTGATTTTGGACTTAGGAGCGTGTCCGGACTGTAAATCTGAGGTCTGTAGCTGATTTAGGCTAGAAATGGCGAAAGTCAAATTTTTGGAGATTTAGACCGGAAGTGGACTTTTTGATATTGGGGTCGGAATATGATTTCGAGAGTTGGAACAGCTTCGTTATGTTATTTGGGACTTACCTGCAAAATTTGACATCATTCCGGGTTGATTTGATAGGTTTCGGCACGAGTTTTAGAAGTTGAAAGATTTGAAAATTTATGAGTTCAATTCATGGTGCGATTCGTAAGTTCAACATTGTTTGGTGTGATTTGAGACCTCGAGCGAGTCCATATTAGGGTATGAAACTTTCTGATATGCTTGGACGAGGTCCCGGGGGCCTCGGGTATATTTCGGACGAGTTTCAGATGTTTTTCATGGTTTTGAACAGGTGTAGTTCTGGTGTTTTCGCACCTGTGATGCTTGGAGCGAAGGTGCGGCTCCGCTTCTGCGTGAGCCTGGTCACTTCTACGATCCTTGAGGCCTGGGAGCTTGCTCGCTTCTGCGGAAGTTTGCACGCAGGTGCGAAGGCCGCTTCTGCGGTCCCTCGATCGCATCTGCGAAGAAGCTCTCTTCTGCGTTCCCCCCTTTCGCTTATACGGTGCCGCTAGTGCGGTTGTTAATCCGCAGATGCGGTTCTAGGCCTGGCCAGCTGAGTTCGCAGATGCGGACTCTTTCTCGCAAATGCGAGTGCGCAGGTGCGTCTCCTAGTCCGTAGATACGGAAGTCCTGGCAGAAACATTAAGTCGAGGGTTTGGCCATTTTCTTCATATTTTGAGTTTTAGACTTCGGTTTTGGGAGCTTTCTTGTGGGTTTTTCAAGAAAATCGATTGGGTAAGTGTTTTTCAACTAGAATTTATTTATTTTCATGATTCTATCTTTATTTTTATCATTTAATTTATATTTTGAGTTGAGGAAAATGGTGGATTTTGAAGAAAACTTTCAAAATGAAAAATCACGATTTGAGGGACGAAATGGTATCGGAATTTGATGATTTTTATATGGTTAGACTCGTGAGTGAATGCGTGTTCATATTTTGTGACTTTTACCCAATTCCGAGACGTGGGCCCGGGTCGACCTTTAGGGCGGATTTCGGGATTTTTATTAAAGTATTAATTTTATTAATTAGATGAGTCTATTATGGTTGTATTTATGTTATGCAATTGTGTTTGGATAGATTTGGGCCATTTGGAGTCGATTAATTAAAAAAAAGGCATTCTTATAGACTGATTGAGCTTGGTTTGAGGTAAGTATCTGGCCTAACCTTGTGTGGGGGATTTTCCCCTTAGGATTTGAGTCTTCTATGTTGATTGTAGTCCATGCACGCGAGGTGACGAGTGCGTGCTCGGACTTATTTGTGAAGAGTTGGCCTTTTAGGATTCTTAGGTCCTTATATTCACTGAGTATGAAGTTGTTCTTGATATGATTAAGTTCCTATTTACTAGTTTCACCTCTACATGCTTTAATTAGAATTAATTGCTTTTAGGATTCACTCTTATTGCCTATTGTATTCTTATTTGACTTAACGGAAGATTTTACCTCCTCTATTGTCATGCTATCTTTCATAACTGCTTATCTTTATTTGAAATTATTATTATATCATCTTATAATTTGTTCAGTTTTAATTGAGGTTATGATTATCTTTCCGCTGCTTATCCTTAATTAAATTGTTAAAAATCCTTAGTAATTTCTCAACCTTAAAAGAAGTTTTAGATATCCTATGTCTTAGTTGACTTGTTTTATTTGGAATTATTTAACTCGTGTTAGTTTCCCTGTTGTTGAAATATATATTGTGGGATCGTTGATACACATTAGTTTCCCTTTGTTGAGTTGTTCTCTTTATGCCTAGCATTCTTTACTGTGGTTATTCCTTGTGATTTGGTCCCACATTTTTCCTGTGATTTAAAAGTTCTTGAGTTGATTTACTTGTCATACTTTGTATTATTGTCATTTATGTTGTTGTATTTGTTGTGGTGATGCACGAGATTTCTGCCGTGCGGTTGTTATTATTGTAATGCATGAGGTCTCTGCCGTGCGGTTGTTGTTATGGGGTTGCACGAGGTTTCTGCCGTGCTATTGTTAGTATTGATATTTGCACATGCTACGTGACAAGGTGGGATATATATATATGTGTGGGTTGCGCATGTGGCGAGACAAGGTGGGAACATTATTATGCACGTGTGGCGAGACAAGGCGGGCATTTATGTTACTATTGCACATATGGCGAGACAAGGTGGGCTGTGTCAGGGATTGATTTGTGATGATTTATGGCCTGGGGGCATTCTTGTTGTTGATATTTGTGTAGTGGTATACGTACCTGTGTGAGCTTTATCTTGTGAAAGCTGTCAGAAAATATTCTACGTGTTGTCCGTTCATTTTCTTTCTTATGCTTATTTGCTGGTATGGACTATGTTAGGACACTTGCACAAGCATACACGTAGTTAAGCACTCTTATCGGATAAGAGGTGTTCTTGATATTGTTGAGCATAGATGCTCACCCTTGTTTACTTTCCTTCTATGTGAGAATGGCTCTATTGGAACGTGAGTCGTCAGTGTGGTTATGAGGTGTTATGAGGGCACAGGATGCCAAGTGTTAGGGTTCAGGTATTGAGACCCGTGAGTTGTGAATTGTCCGAGGTTCGGTACCTCGTGGAGTTGTTGACTAAAACCTGATGTAAAAGCGGGTTGTAATTACTGAGTTATTACTTGTCCTTGCTGTATTCGTGATTCCGTATTTAGGTTGTGTTCCATTCACTTTGTCTGTATCATTTTCATGATATTCCGTTGATACTTGTTGTTTCTTGCTTTAATGCCATTACTGTATTATGAGTCATATTGCATAGTCTTTATGTAGACATCATACTTTTGTTATTCATGTACTTATATCTGTTCAGTTTATTAGACCAGTGACTGTCTTGACTGTTCCTCGTTACTACTCCACCGAGGTTAGTCTTGATACTTACTGGGCACCGCTGTGGTGTGCTCATGCTACTCTTCTGCACATTTTTGTGCAGATCCAGGTACTTGTTCATTAGCTAGCTGGGTGGACTGTTGCTGTGGAGACTCAAGGTAAACCTGCTGCTGTGTTCGCAGGCTTCGGAGTCACCTTCTAGTTTTCGTTTTGCACTGTTTATTCTTATTTCTGGACAGTTGTATTTAGAAATTTTCTAGCAAACACTCTGTAGAGCTTATGACTCGTACTACCGGTTTTGGAAATTTTAAGAGATTTTATTTAAATAATGTTGTTGTTTTAATTATTATTAGGCTTACCTAGTCCCTAAGACTAGGTGCCATCACGATACCCAACGGAAAAAAAATTGGGTCGTGACAAGTTGGTATCAGAGCTCTAGGTTCATATGTGCTACAAGTCATAAGCGAGTTTAGTAGAGTCTTGTGGATCGGTACGGAGATGTCTGCACTTATCTTTGAAAGGCTACGGAACTATTAGGACAATTTCACTTCTTTCATTCCTATCGTGCGAGCTTATTGATCTCGGAGTTTGAACTTTTATCATTCCATTCTCTCACAGATGGTGAGGACACGAGCTGCAGTTATCGACGATGCTGCTCCCGGAGCAGGTATCGCTAGAGGCAGAGGTAGAGGCAGAGGCCAACGAGGAGTAAGTGCCACAGCCAGAGCACCTACCAGGGCAGCAGTTGAGGAGCTGCCAGTAGTTCCAGTTGGGGAGCAGGTACCGGAGGCGCCTGCTGTTACCCCCGGACTTCAGGAGACCTTAGCCAGTTCCTGAGCATGTTTGGTACATTGGCTCAAGCGGGGTTGATTCTGGTTGCACCAGCTATTTCACAGACCGGGGGAGAGGCCCAGACTCCCACCGCCCACACCCCAGAGTAGGGAGTTCATGTTGGTCAGGTTCCAGGTGTCATGGCGACACAACCTGTGGTCCCAGTTCAGCCCGTGGTCAGGGCAACAACATCTGAGGAAGAGCAGCTTAGACTTGCAAGGTTCAAGAAATATGACCCTCCTACATTTAGTAGTTTGGCTTCAGAGAGTGCATAGGGTTTTCTGGAGGAGTGTCACCGCATTCTCCGTACTATGGGTATTGTGGAGACGAGCGGGGTTGCTTTTACTACGTTCCAGCTCAGGGGAGCAGCTTATCAGTGGTGGCGGGAATATGAGTTGGGTAGCCCAGCCGAGTTAGCTTCACTTACATGGATTTAGTTTTTAGAGATGTTCCTGAGAGAGTTTGTACCTCAGTCCCTTCGAGATGCATGGCGCGCGGAGTTTGAGCAGCTGCGCCAGGGCACTATGTCAGTGTTAGAGTATGCCGTGAGATTCAGTGATTTGGCCAGGCATACACCTGCTTTGGTTGCCACAGTTAGATAGCGTGTCCGTAGATTCATTGAGGGACTGAGGCATGATATTCGGTTTAGCATGGCTCGGGAGTTAGAGTCAGATGTTTCGTTTTAGCAGGTGGTAGGGATCGCTCACCGTGTAAAGGGCATGTGGGATCAGGAGGAAGAGGATAGGCGAGGCCACGAGAGAGAGTACAGGCAAGATTAGGAGAGAGAGGACAGGGAGGTGAGGAGGCCTCGTAGACCGGAGAGATCTACTGTTCCTTATTTTGGAGGCAGGGTACGATATGGTAGAGGTTTTGTGGGTCAGCCAGTTCAGTTTGCACTTCAGGCTTCGCACAGTGCTTCAGGTGCTCATGGGTCTCAGAGTACCCGTACCGCACAGTTCCCACAGCCACATCAACAAAGAGGTTGCTTCGAGTGTGGAGATACCAACCATAGGGCGAGAGATTGTCCTAGACTCTGGACAAGCGTGTCACAGCGGAGTATTCGGGCGCCCAAGGGGGGAAGGACCGGCTCGTTGATGTGTTTCATATAGTAGGCTTGAGGTCATTGCTGCAGATGATATCATACAGGTATGCTTTTAATATGTTACAAAGGGTCACTATTCGTATTTGATTCGGTCCTGCTTATCGGGGCGAGTTCCCCTACTTTTGTCCCACCTATGGGTGAGTTCATGACTTAGTATTATGTTTAGATGTTTACCCCGTTGGGAGTTTCTATG
Source organism: Nicotiana tomentosiformis (assembly GCF_000390325.3). NCBI lineage: Eukaryota > Viridiplantae > Streptophyta > Magnoliopsida > Solanales > Solanaceae > Nicotiana > Nicotiana tomentosiformis. The sequence goes on along the minus strand of NC_090822.1, from coordinate 113,244,105 downwards.
AGTGATAGCCGTGTCTATCGTTTATTTCTATTAATTATTGAAATTTGACTATAAGTGAATTCTTATTGTCCATTATGGTAGGTTTGATGTGATTCCTGAGTAAATTTGGTTATAAATTGTGATGTGATACTATACCGGGGGTGAGAATTTAGCAAGTGTTGAGATTTTATTGGCAGAATTGAGTTAGTGGAAGATTTCCATTGGTATGATATATATTCGACTCGTGATTCAGAGTTGAGGGAGAGACCCTCGCGATTTTCATGTGATTTGTTATGTTTGAGCCAGGCTGCGTGCCGCGGTGGAGGGTGATACCAGGATGAGATCCTTATGATTTGTTCATGTACTTTGATTTTTCCTTTTGAATTGATTCGTAGTAGGGTATTGTTAGAGAGTTGTGCCTGTTGGGCTTGTTTGATATTTATCTTATGTGTTTCCCTTTACATACTTAGTCCATTTCATTATGTGCTTCTTGAGTTTTGGCTTACGGGGTATGTGCCCGATGGTGTTAGTTGTGACTTGTTGAATTGGGTGTAAAGTTATGAGATCTTCGTGTTTCTTGCATCATTATCAGCGTTGTGGAGGTTTGAAACAGGTTGCTAACGGATATGGGTCTATTTGTCGGTGCTGGTTTTGATTTCAGGCAACTATTGTGATCAGAAATGTTATTATGGGCCTATGTGTGGTGTTTTGTTGTGTGGTCGTACCTTGTGGGTGTAGGCATGAGTTGTTATAGATGGTTGAGGCTGTTATCGGTTATGGATTTAGGATCGGGTCTTTTGAAGACAAATGGAAGGTGAGAATTTTGACTCTAAGGCTCATCGATATTGGCGGAAAGGATGAATTACAGTTGGGATGGTGTCGTCAGGCTTATGTGGATTGGGGTGACGTGGAGTCGCCCGCGGGTGTGTGTTGGATATGTACCTTCAGTGATTTGAAGACTTCGAGGCAATTCTTAGCATGTTCGAGGACGAATGTTTGTTTAAGATGGGAAGGATGTAACGACCCGACCGGTCGTTTTGAGAAGTTAAGTCTTGTTTGGCGGCATAAGGCCCTGAGCAGCTTCATATTATGTGTATTGACTTGCGTGCGTGGTTGAATTCAGTTACCGGATGATTCAGAGTGACTTGTGACACTTAGTCCCTAAAACGGAAGCTTAAGCCTTAGGATTTTGACCGTAGTCGGAACTATGTGAAGACGACTCTGGAATGGAGTTCCGTCGGTTCCATTAGCTCCGTTGGGTGATTTTGGACTTAGGAGCGTGTCCGGACTGTAAATCCGAGGTCTATAGCTGATTTAGGCTTGAAATGGTGAAAGTCAAATTTTTGGAGATTTGGACCGGAAGTGAACTTTTTGATATCGGGGTCGGAATGCGATTCCGAGAGTTGGAACAGCTCCGTTATGTTATTTGGGACTTGCCTGCAAAATTTGACGTCATTCCGGGTTGATTTGATAGGTTTCGACACAAGTTTTAGAAGTTGAAAGATTTAAAAATTTATAAGTTCGATTCATGGTGCGATTCATAAGTTCAACATTGTTTGGTGTGATTTGAGACCTCGAGCGAGTCCGTATTAGGGTATGGAACTTGTTGGTATGCTTAAACGAGGTCCCGGGGGCCTCGGGTGTGTTTCAGATGAGTTTTAGATGTTTTTCATGGTTTTGAACAGGTGTAGTTCTGGTGTTTTCGCACCTGCGACGCTTGGAGCGCAGGTGCGGCTTCGCTTCTGCGTGAGCCTGGTCGCTTTTGCGATCCTTGAGGCCTGGGAGCTTGCTCGCTTCTGTGGAAGTTTGCACGCAGGTGCGAAGGCCGCTTCTGCGGTCCCTCGATCGCATCTGTGAAGAAGCTCGCTTCTGCGTTCCCCCCTTTCGCTTCTGCGGTGCCGCTGGTGCGGTTGTAAATCCGCAGATGCGGTTCCAGTCCTGGCCAGCTGAGTTCGCAGATGCGGACTCTTTCTCGCAAATGCGAGTGCGCAGGTGCTTCTCCTAGTCCGCAGATGCGGAAGTCCTGGCAGAAACATTAAGTCTAGGGTTTGGCCATTTTCTTCATATTTTGAGTTTTAGACTTCGGTTTTGGGAGCTTTCTTGTGGGTTTTTCCAAGAAAATCAATTGGGTAAGTATTCTTCAACTAGAATTTATTTATTTTCATGATTCTATCTTTATTTTTATCATTTAATTTGTGTTTTGACTTAAGAAAAATGGTGGATTTTGAAGAAAATTTTCAAAATGAAAAATCACGATTTGAGGGACGAAATGGTATCGAAATTTGATGATTTTTATATGGTTAGACTCGTGAGTGAATGAGTGTTCGTATTTTATGACTTTTACCCGATTCCGAGACATGGGCCCGGGTCGACCTTTAGGGCGAATTTCGGGATTTTTATTAAAGTATTGATTTTATTAATTAGATGAGTCTATTATGGTTGTATTCATATTATACAATTATGTTTGGATAGATTTGGGCCATTCGGAGTCGGATAATTGAAAAAAGGCATTCTTACGGACTGGTTGAGCTTGGTTTGAGGTAAGTATCTGGCCTAAACTTATGTGGGGGATTTTTCCCTTAGGATTTGAGTCTTCTATGTTGATTGTAGTCCATGCACGCGAGGTGACGAGTGCGTGCTCCGACTTATTTGTGAAGAGTTGGCCTTTTAGGATTCTTAGGTCCTTATATTCACTGAGTATGAAGTTGTTCTTGATATGATTAAGTTCCTATTTACTAGTTTCCCCTCTACATGCTTTAATTAGAATTAATTGCTTTTAGGATTCACTCTTATTGCCTATTGTATTCTTATTTGACTTAACTGATGATTTTACCTCCTCTATTGTCATGCTATCTTTTCATAACTGCTTATCTTTATTTGAAATTATTATTATATCATCTTATAATTTGTTCAGTCTTAATTGAGGTTATGATTATCTTTCCGCTGCTTATCCTTAATTAAATTGTTAAAAATCCTTAGTAATTTCTCAACCTTAAAAAGAAGTTTTAGATATCCTATGTCTTAGTCGACTTATTTTATTTGGAATTATTTAACTCGTATTAGTTTCCCTGTTGTTGAAATGTATATTGTGGGATCGTTGATACACATTAGTTTCCCTTTGTTGAGTTGTTCTCTTTATGCCTAACATTCTTTACTGTGGTTATTCCTTGTGATTTGGTCCCACATTTTTCCTGTGATTTAAAAGTTCTTGAGTTGATTAACTTGTCGTACTTTGTATTATTGCCATTGTTGTTGTTGTATTTGTTGTGGTGATACATGAGGTTTCTGCCGTGCGGTTGTTATTATTGTGATGCATGAGGTCTCTACCGTGCAGTTGTTGTTATGAGGTTGCACGAGGTTTCTACCGTGCTATTATTACTATTTATATTTGCACATGCGGCGTGACAAGGTGGGATATATATATATATATATATATATATATATGTGTGTGTGTGTGTGTGTGGGTTGCGCATGTAGCGAGATAAGGTGGGAACATTATTATGCACGTGTGGCGAGACAAGGCGGGCATTTATATTACTATTGCACATGTGGCGAGACAAGGTGGGCTGTGTCAGAGATTGATTTGTGATGATTTATGGCCTGGGGGCATTCTTGTTGTTGATATTTGTGTAGTGATATACGTACCTGTGTGAGCTTTATCTTGTGAAAGCTGTGAGAAAATATTCTACGTGTTGTCCGTTCTTTTTCTTCCTTATGCTTATTTGCTGGTATGGACTATGTTAGGACACTTGCACAAGTGTCAGGGTTCAGGTATTGAGACCCGTGAGTTGTGAATTGTCCGAGGTTCGGTACCTCGTGGAGTTGTTGACTAAAACCTGATGTAAAAGCGGTTGTAATTACTGAGTTATTACTTGTCCTTGCTGTATTCGTGATTCCGTATTTAGGTTGTATTCCATTCACTTTGTCTGCGTCATTTTCATGATATTCCGCTGATACTTATTGTTTCTTGCTTTAATGCCATTACTGTATTGTGAGTCATATTGCATAGTCTTTATATAGACATCATACTTCTGTTATTCATGTACTTATATCTGTTCAGTTTATTAGACTAGTGGCTGTCTTGACTGTTCCTCGTCACTACTCCACCGAGGTTAGTCTTGATACTTACTGGGCACCGCTGTGATGTGCTCATGCTACTCTTCTGCACATTTTTGTGCAGATTCAGGTACTTGTTCGTTAGCTAGCTAGGTGGACTGTTGCTGTGGAGACTCAAGGTAAACCTACTGCTGCGTTTGCAGGCTTCGGAGTCACCTTCTAGTTTTCGTTTTGCACTATTTATTCTTATTTCTGGACAGTTGTATTTAGAAGTTTTCTAGCACACACTCTGTAGAGCTTATGACTCGTACTACCGGTTTTGGGAATTTTAAGAGATTCTATTTAATAATGTTGTTGTTTTAATTATTGTTAGGCTTACCTAGTCCCTAAGATTAGGTGCCATCACGATACCCAACGGAGGGAAAATTAGGTCGTGACAGCGGCGGAATCGACGATGATTCATAAGGCTCCGCCCCGAACCGAGGAGATATCAGAGGAGGGTTCAGGCAAAGTCCCCGAGTCATTAGAGATCGAGGATACTTCCTACCGAAGTCGCTTGGGGCAATAGTAATCGGAGATTCGCCAATTCTTCCTGCTTTTTCCGAAGGGTCTATTCGGGAAGCCCAAGATTTGGGGGCCCTCGAGATGAGTCGGTCTCATGAAGGGGAGGACCCTTTCCATGATCTGTTTACTGGGGTCGAGGATGCTGCTGGCCCTAGTGATGTGTCAGGCCTTCTGTGTGAAGTGCAGTTAGCTCTAAATCGGGTAAGCTCTTAACTCCCTTTGTTGATATTATTTTTCGTGTTTTGCTATTCTTTCCTAACTTCTTTTCTTCCTTCTTCGCATGCCATGGCGGTTTATCGAGAAGCATGTTCTAGGTCTCGAGCTAAGCTGCATCGGTTCGAGACCGATCTTCAATGGGTCACAGAGGAGTAGAACTCCCTTAAACTCTTCTTAGGGCAAAGGGGAGAGGAAATCAAAGACCTTCGAGCTGAGTTGGCCAAAGCTCACCAAGATCAGACTGATCTGTCTGAGCAGGTAATGATACTTTTAAAAGCCTATGGGCTCGATATCAGAACGATGGCTAATTGTTCGGTCTCACAGCTCCAGCAAAAAATTGAGATGATCGGGAAACTCCGCGAGAAGGTTGATGTTATAAAAGCAGAGTCCTTGAAGTGGAAAGAGGGTATGGACCGCTTTGCTACAGAGAAAGAGGCTGCTCGAGCCCAATTGTCATCGGCCGAAAACCATCTTCAAAGTATAAAGGAGAAAAGCTCGGTTCAAGTAAGAAGAATAGAGAAGCTCGAGGCTCGGTTGGCCTATGAACTTGCTAAGGCCGAATCTGACACCGAAAAGGCAAAGGCCGATGCAGATGCATTCGTGGCCGTTTATCGGGCCGATGCTAAAGCTGCTCAGGTACAAGCAAGAGAGGCATCTGAGACCGCCAACACTCGAGCACATTGGGTTGTTGAGCTTGCTAAGTGCCGATCTCGGAGGGAGACCCTCGAGGAGATCCACGCTCGAGGTTTCAACCTCACTGAAGAGATAAAAGGGGATAAGGAGCTCGAAGCCAATGCTGCAGCCTTGGTTTCCAATGATGATGATGAAGATGATGAGAGCAAGAGCGGGTCCGAGAGCGGGGAGGAGCCCGATGGAGAAGAGACCACCCCCGGGGATAACCAAGACACTTAGTCCCTTAGTTTCTATTTCGGATGTTGCAAACAATCATGTAAACAATCCCGTAAATATATACAAATATCTTTTCTTCTCCTGTCTTGCCTCTGTTTTATTTTCTGTCTTGTGAAGGTTTCGTTTTATTCATGTCTTATGAATGTTTTTATAAGGTTTTAGGCAATTTGATCGAATTCGGACTTCGTAGTCTTTATATTCGAGTGAGCATTTTCGAACTCGAAGTAATGTAGCCTGTAGGCTTAGTAGTCGAGTGAGTGATTTTGAACTTGAAGTAATGTAGCCCGTAGGCTTAATAGTCAAGTGAGTGATTTCTAAATCGAAGTAATGTAGCCCGTAGGCTTAATAGTCGAGTGAGTGATTTCGAACTCGAAATAATGTAGCCCGTAGGCTTAATAGTCTAGTGAGTGATTTCGAACTCGAAGTAATGTAGTCCGTAGGCTTAATAGTTGAGTGAGTGATTTCGAACTCGAAGTAATGTAGTCCGTAGGCTTAATAGTCGAGTAAGTGATTTCGAACTCGAAGTAATGTAGCCCGTAGGCTTAATAGTCGAATGAGTGATTTCGATCTCAAAGTAATGTAGCCCGTAGGCTTAATAGTCGAGTGAGTGATTTCGAACTCGAAGTAATGTGGCCCGTTGGCTTAATAGTCGAGTGAGTGATTTCGAACTCGAAGTAATGTGGCCCGTAGGCTTAATAGTCGAGTGAGTAATTTAGAACTCGAAGTAATGTAACCCGTAGACTTAATAGTCGAGTGAGTGATTGCGAACTCGAAGTAATGTAGCCCGTAGGCTTAATACTCGAGTGAGCGATTTCGAACTCGAAGTAATGTATCCCGTAGGCTTTGTAGATAGTCCCCGAGTGAGAATGGTTGCTCGAACTCAAGTTGGTGCAGCCCTTGGGATTTATAGTTGAGTGAGTGTTGCTCGAACTCGTTGATTCGCCTTAAGCCTATTTGCATAATAAATCTCGAAATAGGGAAATCTTTCTTGGATATAAGATATTGGTAAAGAAGAAATTTTTCTTTGCAAGTCATTATACATGTGTCCATGTTTTGTGTCAAGGCTCAGGCTAACTACATGAGCATGGTTCATTTTGACCATTTGGCTCTTATAATTTTTCCTATCAGAACCCTGTTATTATGAAGTAACTTTCTTGCATCGAACTTGATATATTTGAGGGGATAATGCACCCCCAGTATTCGAGGTCGATTGTAAAGAGGCCTCGGATACTGTCAAATTTTTTCTAAGTTAGCACGATCAATGGTTGCCTCATTAAAAACCTTGCCGTAAAACCCATTTGGGATAAAAACCGGTTTAAGAAAAAAAGAGTGCAACGCGTGCTTTCAGACCTAGGGCTTTGTATTGAAGGATCTGTCCTAGCTCCTGATCGGACTCCTGCAGGGGTTAGTTTCGAAATATAAACGAATATGGGAGGGTCGTACCTTAGCATTAGTATCGTTTTAGGTGTGACACATTTCAATTGTTTATAGTTGTTTGCCGTTTATAATATTGAGCTTGTATGATCCTTTTCCGACGTTTTTGAGAACCTGATACGGTCCTTCCCAGTTTAGTCCTAGTTTTCATTAGTTTAGATTTCAGGTATTGAGGGTGACTTTCCTTAGCACTAAGTCCTCGAGTTTAAAATGGCGAAGCTTGGTTCTTCGTTTATAGTATCTTTCGATTCACTGCTTTTGGGCGGCCAATTGGACGAGAGCAGCTTCTTGTTTTTCATCCGATAATTCAAGGCTAGTGTTCATAGCCTCGTTATTTGACTCTTCTGTTGTATATCAAAACTTGGCATTGGGTTCCCCGACTTCGACTGGAATCAAGGCTTCGGAGCCATATGCTAAGGAGAATGGGGTTACCCCCGTACTAGATTTTGATGTTGTTCGATATGGGCAAAGAACTTCGGGTAGGATTTCTCTCCATTTTTCCTTAGCGTCGTTCAACCTCTTCTTTAGGTTTTGAATGATAGTTTTGTTCATTGATTCAGCATGTTCGTTCCTACTGGGGGTGATACGGTGTTGATAATATCATTTTTATTTTGTGATCTTTGAGGATTTTTGTCACTTTGCTGCCGACAAATTGTTTCCCATTGTCACACACTATTTCGGCGGGTATCCCGAATCGACATATGATATGATCCTAGATAAAGTCTACATCCTCCTTCTCTTTTACTTTCACGAACACCTGTGCTTCAACCCATTTAGAGAAATAGTCAGTCATAAATAAAATGAACTTAGCTTTACCTGGGGCCGATGGCAGAGGACCGACGATATCTATTTCCCATTTCATGAATGGTCATGGGGATAGGACTGAGTGAAGTTGCTCTCCGGGGTGATGGATCATTGGTGCAAACCTTTGACATTTGTCACATCTTCGAACAAACTCCTTTGCATCTTTGTCCATATCGATAAAATAATACCTCGCCCTGATTATTTTTCGGACTAATGAATCGACACCGGAGTGATTTCCACAAGTACCCTCGTGCACCTCTCGTAAAACCTAATCGATGTCTCCTGGTCCTAAGTATACTGCTAATGATCCATTGAACATCCTTCTGTATAGTGTTCCATCTTCAACCAACGTCAATCGAGCAGCTTTGGTTCGTAGGCCCCTTGATTCTTTAGGGTTCGATGGTAGTTTTTCGTTCTTCAAGTATTCAACATACTTATTCCTCCAATCCCAAGTTAAGATTGTAGAATTTATCTCGGCATGACTTTTTTCGATCACGGATCTCGAGAGTTAGACGACAGTCCCCGAGCTTATCTCGCCTTCCTCGACCGATGACCCCAAATTTGTGAATGCATCGGCCTCACTGTTTTGTTCTCGAGGCACATGTTGTAAAGTCCATTCCTTGAAACAGTGCAAAGTTATCTGTAATTTGTCCAAATACCTTTGCATTCTATCTTCTTGAACTTCAAAGGTTTTGTTTGCTTGGTTTACCACTAGCAAAGAGTCACATTTTGCTTCAATGACTTCTGCTCCCAATCTTTTAGCTAGCTCGAGACCTGCAATCATGGCCTCGTACTTGGCCTTATTGTTAGTCAACCTAGAAGTTTTGATAGATTGCCTAATAATGCCACCCGTAGGGGTTTCAACACGATGGCGAGTTCGGACCCCTTCACATTCGAAGCACCATATGTGAAGAGGGTCCAAACCCTCGATGTTGTACCCGATTTTGACAAGAGTTCTTTTTCAACTTCGGGTACGAGGGTTGTCGTGAAATTGGCCACGAAGTCTGCTAAAATTTGAGACTTGATGGCCGTACGGGATTGATATTCGATATCGTACCCACTGAGTTTGACGGCCCATTTGTCCAATCGGCCCGATAGTTCGGGCTTGTGCAAAATATTACGAAGTGGGTAAGTAGTCAAAATGCATATGGGGTGACATTGAAAGTATGGTCTTAACTTCCTAGAGGCGCTTATCAGTGCAAGTGCCAATCTATCTAAGTGAGGATATCTAGTTTCTGCTTCTCCTAAGGTCCGACTTACATAATAAATAAGAAATTATGTACCTTGCTCTTCTCGAACTAGGACGCCACTTACCGCGATTTCCGATACCGCCAAGTATAAGTAAAGTTTCTCATCTACCTTCGGAGTGTAAAGCAGTGTGGGGCTCGACAGGTATCGCTTCAATTATTCTAATACCTGTTGGCATTCCGGAGTCCAGGCAAAATCGTTCTTCTTTTTGAGTAGAGGGAAGAATATGTGGCTTTGATCCGACGACCTCTAAATGAACCGGCCTAAGGCAGCTATCCGTCTGGTTAGCTTCTGCACTGCTTTTACACTATCCACGATGGTGATGTCTTCGATGGCCTTGATTTTATCGAGGTTGATCTTTATTCCCCGATTTGATACTATGAAGCCAAGGAACTTGCCTGAACCAACCTCGAAAGCATATTTCTCGAGGTTGAGCTTTATGTTGTATTTCTTTAAAATCTCGAATGTCTCCTGTAAATGAGTCAAATGGTCCTCTGCACGCAGGGACTTAACTAGCATGTCATCAATATAAACTTCCATTGACTTACCTATCTGTTCTTCGAACATTTTATTCTCTAGACGTTGTTAAGTAGCTCCTGCATTTTTTAGCCCGAAAGACATTACATTATAACAATATGTTCCATATTTGGTGATAAATGAGGTCTTTTCTCGGTCCTCCGGGTTCATTTAAATATGATTGTACCCAGAATAGGCATCGAAAAAGTAAGTATCTCGTGGCCGGCTGTGGCATCGATCATGCTATCGATGTTAGGCAGTGGAAAAGAATCTTTGGGGAACGCCTTATTCAGATCTTTATAATCTACACACATTCTAAATTTGTTCCCCTTTTTAGGGACTACAACTACATTGGCTAACCATTCGGGATATTTTACTTCCCGAATCGACCCTATTTTGAGAAGTTTAGTTACCTCGTCCTTTACAAATGTGTGCTTTATCTCGGACTGAGGTCTCCTTTTTTGCTTCACTGATTTGAACCTAGGGTCCAAGCTTAGACGATGCGTTGTTATCGACGGTAGGATTCCCGCCATGTCTAAATGGGACCAAGCAAAACAATCTATGTTATTAATAAGAAATTGAATAAGTTTTTTCCTGAGCTCGGGGGCCCGTCCCTAGGTATACCTTTTTCTTGGGTAGATGCTCGATCAATATAACATGTTCCAGTTCTTCGATCGTAGATTTGGTAGCGTCAGAATCTTCGGGGGGTGATAAAAGTTCTATAACGATCCGACTTATCGTTTTAAGAATTTACGCCCCGTTCAGTGACTTAAGGTCTCGAGCAGCCTCGCAATATGTATTATGACCTTCGTGTGTGGTCGAGTTTGATTTATGGATGATTCAGAGTGATTTGGGCACTTAGTCCCTAAAAAGGAAACTTAAGTCTTAGGATTTTGATCGTAGTCAGAAATGTGTGAAGACGACTTCAGAATAGAGTTTTGTCAGTTCCGTTAGCTCCATATGATGATTTTGGACTTAGGAGCGCGTCCGAAAAATTATTTGGAGGTCCGTAGTGGAATTAAGCTTGAAATAGAAAAACTCAAAATTTTAGAAAGTTTGATCGAGGGTTGACTTTTTGACATCGGGGTCGGAATGCGATTCTGAGAGTTGGAACAGCTCCGTTATGTCATTTGGGACATGCCTGCAAAATTTGACGTTATTCCGGGTTGCTTTGATAGGTTTCGACACGAGTTTTAGAAGTTGGAAGTTTTGGAAGTTCATAAGTTTGATTCGTGGTGCGATTTGTATTTCTGACGTTATTTGATGTGATTTGAGACCTCGAGCGAGTCCGTGTTAGGTTGTGGAACTTGTTGGTATATTTAGACGGGGTCACGGGGGCCTCGGGTGTGTTTCGGATGGGTTACGGACCATTTCCTTCTATTTTTGAACTGATGTTTCTGTTTTCTGGTGTTCTTCTTCGCGTTCGCGAAGATCACCTCGCGTTCGCGAAGTGGTACTGCTGACCACCTTATACTTCTTCTTCGCGTTCAGCTCATCGCATTCGCGAAGGGTTGTCTTTTCCTCCACCGTGTTCGCGATCAGACACTCGCGTTCGCGAAGCTCTTCATGGCAGCCTCATGTTTCTTCTTCACGTTCGCGAAGAGCATCTCGCGTTCGTGAAGGTTTCCTGTTCTTATTCTTCGCGTTCGCGGCCCTTTGCTCACGTTCGCGTAAGTCAGTCGTGGGCAGTTCATTTTTCTTCTGGGCAGTTCGCGTTCGCGAAGCACAACTGGGCAGTTCATTTTTCTTCTTCGCGAACGCGATCCTTTCTCCGCGTTCGCGATGCACAATCACCTGGGCAGAATATAAGATTTTCAAATCGAGGGTTAGGCCATTTTTATCACATTTTGACTTATAGAGCTCGATTTTGAGCGATTCTTGGTGGGTTTTTCAAGCAATTCAATTGGGTAAGTGTTCTTCACTTAGTATTTAATATATTCCATGAATTTTATCTTCATTTTTATCATTTAATTTGTGTTTTGAGTTGAGAAAAATATTGCTTTCAAAATGAAAAATCACGATTTGAGGGATGAAATGATATCGAAATTTGATGATTTTTGTATGGTTGAACTCGTGAGTGAATGGGTGTTCGTATTTCGTAACTTTCACCGGATTCCGAGACGTGGGCCTCGCAGGTAAATTTTTGAGTTAATTTCGGATTTTTATTGAAAAATATAGTATTTTCTTATGGAATTGATTCTAAAATTTTTGTTGACTGTATCGAATTAATTATGACTAGATTTGAGTCGATCGGAGTTGGAAAAATCGAGAAAAAAGGCATACTACTTGATTTAAATTGGAGCAAGTCGAGGTAACTGTCTTGCTTAACCTCGAGTGGGGGAATTACCCCTTAGGCATAGAGTCTTATGTGCCATTTGTGAAATATGAAAAGCCGTGTACGCAAGGTGACGAGTACGTACTCAGCTTATATGTGTAAATTTTATCGAGTTAAAGTCCTGAACATATTGTGTGGTAAATTGGATAATTGTTGGTATATATTTAATCATCTAATTGTCGTGCCTAAATCCTTGTTGTTGTTGAATCTGTCGTTATATGATAATTTGATGTGATTGTTACTTGATTATTTATGTAATTCTGTGAATTTGTTGGTTTGATAATTATTGGAATTTAATTTCATTACGGATTTTTTCTCTGCAAATAATTAATTAAATGAGCTTAAGAAGAGGTGTTTATATAATTATCAAAAATTAAGTTTTATGAAGACTTTGCTTTATGTTGAGTAATTTCTATCTCTATTGAATTTTTTTGGGTGTTGTACACATTGTGTAGAGCTTTTGGCTATTTGTTGTGAAATTAATTGACTTGGTTGTAGCTTTGGAATTTGGTTGTGGCCATTGGACAAATTGTGATATGAATTGATTTTTGTTATGTTGCTGTGATAATTTTTCGTGTAAATTATTGTGTCGTGCGAGTTATTATTTTGGGGAGATAAGGGTGGCATTTCACCGTTGATATTATGTGGTTATAAAGGTGGCATTTCACCGTTGATATTATGTGGTTATAAGGGTGACATTTCACTGTTGTTGTGTTTGTTAGAATATTGTCTGGGCGGAGCGATAAGGGTGGCTATAGGAGCGATAAGGGTAGAAATAGGAGCAATAAGAGTGGCTATTGATATTGTCTGGGCGGAGTGATAAGGGTGGCTATAGGAGTGATAAGGATGGCAATAGGAGCAATAAGGGTGGCTATTGTCGGGGACGATGTGTGATGATGTGGGGTTGTGGTGTTGATGATTTTTATGTGATGTTATGATTTTTTTTGTATTTATTTTTATGCTTTGTGCAATTGGTCTTGTTGATAGTAAATTGATAACAAACTGTTTTATGTTGAAATTGAGAACCTGTGGCTATTGCCAGGCGGATTATAAATTGAAATATGGGCACGAGGTGCTGTGATGAAATGGTAAAGATATTTGGCACGTGAATTGTCCATGCAGTTGTGAGATGAAATGAGGGCACGAGGTGCCGAAAAAATATGATGATTTAATTATGGGCACGATGTGCCGTGAAAATATGAAAATGGGCTGAGACCTGTGTTTACGAAAAATATGAAAAAGGGTTGAGACCCGTATTTTTATGATTATGAAATGAGGTGTCACATGGTGATTTTTTTAATTGAAAGAATTATATTCAAAGTATTATATCAAAGAATTGTATTTGAAAGATATTTATTCGAGGAAATTATATTTGAAAAGATTTATTGAAAGAATTATATTTGAAAAATAATTATTTCAGAAAATTATATTTAAAAGAGAGTTATCTGGAAGAATTATATGTGAAAGACATTTATTTGAAAGACTTGATTTAATTGGGTGTAATTGTGTTTATTAATTGTTGAGTGATATTAATGGTATTCTTGTTGTCTGTTGTGCATATAACTGGTTGCTTTATGCTGCCCTTATTATTATTTATTTTCTATTATTTTATATATTATATTGCACAGATTATTAGGCTAGTGAGTGTCTTGACTGTACCTCATCTCTACTCCATTGAGGTTAGTCTTGATACTTACTGGGTACCGACCGTGGCGTACTCATACTACACTTCTGCACATTTTTGTGCAGATCCAGGTATTGAAGACAACGGACATGAGCAGAGTTAAAGCGGGATCGTAAGGATTTAAGGTAGAGCTGCTTGGTCGTCGCAGTCCCTTGGAGTCTTTTCATTTCATTGTACTGTTAACTTGTAATCAAACAGTATTGTATATTCGGTCCTCGTGATCATTCTATGTATTCAGTTAGAGTTTGTGACTTAGTACTACCACTCTTGGGAGGTTGTAAATCGTAATTATTTCTGTTGTTAGTTTTGATTACTTTTAAAAACAAATGGCTTCAAAATGTAATTGGGCTTACCTAGTCTTAGAGACTAGGTGCCATCACGACGCCTGTGGTGGGATTTTGGGTCGTGACAAGTTCGAGGGGTCGAAAAATCCTCCTCATCTTCTTCCATTTCCTGCTTCCCCGATTCCGTCGAGACTGGCGGCTGTGATTGCTATTTGACTTCTCGTTTACATTTAATGCTCGATCTTTTCGAGGTTGAGAGTGTTGATATCGGTGTTACCTCATCGACCTCAAACACTTCCTTTGCAGCATGCTGCTCCCCGTATACCATTTTCACGCCATCCGACATCGGGAATTTCATTACTTGGTGGAGAGTCGAAGGTACTGCCCTCATGTTGTGCATCCAAGGCCTTCCAAGTAGGGCAGTATACCTCATGTCGCCCTCGATTACGTGGAACTTGGTATTTTGGATGGTCCTAGCCACGTTCACCGGTATAATAATTTCCCCTTTAGTTGTTTTACTGGCCATATTGAAGCTGTTTAAGACCCAAGCTGCGGGCACAACCTGATTTTGCAGACCGAGCTGCTCCACGACCCTCGATCGGATGATGTTCGCAGAGCTGCCTGGATCCACTAAAATACGCTTAACTTGAACTTTATTTAATAGGATAGAAATTACCAGAGCGTAGTTGTGGGGCTGAGAAAAGCCTTTTGCTTCTTCCTTATCGAATGATAAAGTGTCTTTGGGCACATAATCTCGGGTTAGTTTTACCCTAGTGGTTGGCACCTTATTGCGTTTGAATACGGGTCCCTGTGGAGTGTCGACCCCACCGATGATCATATGAATGATATGCTGAGGTTCCTCTTGTTCATTTTTTCTGTTGGCGTCCCTTTCCCTAAAGTGATTTTTGGCTCGATCGCTGAGGAACTCTTGAAAGTGGCCCTCATTGAATAGACGGGCTGCCTCCTCCCTTAATTGTCTGCAATCCTCGGTCCTGTGGCCGTGCGTACCATGATATTTGCACATCGAATTTGGGTTTCTTTAGGAAGGATCGATTTGCGTGGGTCTGGGCCACCTAGTATCTTTGATTCTTTCGATTGCCGATATAATGCATCGATGCTGAAGTTATATTTTGATAACCGATGTGCCTCTATAGGATCGACATATTTGTCAAATCCATTCTTGCTCATAAGTCCCCGAGAATTCTGCCCTCGATCACTTCATCGACTGCTCCGGGCGGAATTGCATCCCGAACCATTGTTCTTTCGATCTGCGACGTATGGTTGATATCGGTCTCTGTTTGAACTTGGATCTCTGTCTATGTCCCTTTGGTTTTTAATAGCCAACATAGCCGACCTGTTTGGATGTACTAATCCGGGATGAGCTCCTAATTGGTCGTCTTCGACCCTGATTTTTGATTGGTATCGATTGTGTACATCTGCCCAAGTTATTGCTGGATATTCGATCAAATTCTGTTTCAACCGACGTGATGCTATCGAACTTCGCTCGTTCAAACCTTGGGTGAAAGCTTGAACGGCCAATCGTCTATGACCGGTGGCAATTCCGTGCGTTCCATTTAAAATGGAGACACGAACTCCCTCAGCATTTCATTATCCCTTTACTTTACTTTGTAAAGCTCTCATTTCCTTGTTGCGAATTTTATGGCACCGGCGTGTGCCTTTACAAAAGAATTTGCTAACATGGCAAATGAGTCGATGGAATTCGGTGGTAGGTTGTGATACCAAATCATTGCTCCCTTCAAGAGGGTCTCTCCGAATTTTTTTAACAACACAGATTCGATTTCATCGTCTTCCAAATCGTTACCCTTGGTGGCACATGCGTAAGCGGTAACGTGTTCGTTGGGGTCGGTCATTCCGTTATATTTGGGAATTTTGGGCATACAAAATTTTTTGGGGATTGGTTTTTGGGGCTGCACTCGAGGGATAAGGCTTTTGCACGAATTTTTTGGAATCCAACCCTTTTATTATTGGTGGATCCCCCGGGATCTGATCGACCATTGAGTTATATGTTTCTACTTTTTTATCGTTGGCTTCGACTCGCTTTGTGAGCTCCTCGAGTATTTTAGCAATTTCGGGAGTAGTCCCCGATTCTTGCTCATTTGACCTCACTATGGCTGGCTCCGTTCTGTGGGAAATTTCTCGAGGTGGACTAGGCTTCGGCTTGCTCGGTAGCTGGGTTTGGCTCTGCAACTGGGCTATCGCTACTTGTTGGGCTTGCAACATTTCAAAAATCATACGCAAGCTGACGCTGTTTTTCCTCCATGTTATGGGTGTCTTGAGCTATAGATCGATTACCACCATGAATGCTATGTTCAGGTTTAGAACATTGGTTTGCCTCAAGGGCCACATGCGAATTAACGTCTAGTTGTACTTCGACTCGAGCTTCAACGACGTCGACAAGCGGCCTTCCGGCCCTGGCTATCAAGTTGTTGGTTTCATCTTGAAGGCCGACTTCATTATCGATAGGTAAAGCCATTAATCGAGGTTTTGTCATTGCTAATCTGAAGTTTTAGATACCCTCAAAAGACAAGCGTTAAACGGTGTGTGTTGCAGGTTCTTATCAAACAACCACTGTTATCCTCAGCCCCACGGTGGGCGCCAAACTGTTTACCCAAAAAACGGATAGAGTTGAATTTGTACTTAGTTCTAAGGATATGTGGTATAGCTTAATACAAATCGTAAGGATAAATAGAAATGTCAAATACGGAATGCAAAATAAATAAGATTGGAAAAGAAGGTGAGTTTTAGGACTAAGCAAGATGAATCAATTTATGAAGTTCAAAAGAATAATTCTTCAATATAGAAGTATATGGTGTTTGAGTTATAATGTAAGCAAAGAACTATCGCTTTACAGGAATGTAGTCATCCTCTTTATAGTGGAGGATCCTACTTTTAGATATAATTAAAAATACATAGTGGGAGACCCATAATAAATTAGTTTTTCCATAATTCCTGTCAGGATTCTCTCCTCTAGTGAGATTGCAACGGCTCTTGTCTATGAGCTCGATATTGACTCGAGTTTTCGGTCTTGACTCGAGCTCTCGATCTTTACTCGAGCTCGATTCTGACTCGGATCCCTGTATTGATTCAGGGTCAGTGTTGGTCGTTCTCTGAATCATAAGCTCGATAATTTTACTTTGCATCATAGTTCGACTTGGATTCGAGCTTGATAATGGTACCGAGCTTGTCATTGATCGGTCCTAGAACTCGAACCTTGATGACCTAACTTCGGATCTCGACCTGGGATTACGAAGCCGCTTCTCCGATCCAATATATTACCATTTAAACCAGTTCGTACGAAGGACTAACCGATTTTTACCGTATACAAATTATGAGTTCAATTTAACCCGTCAATTGAACACTACATCCGCCCCTCTCCGCACACGCCAAAACCCATCATTTTCCTCATTTAATCCGCATGGAAACAACCTCACTCCCCTACGGTAAAAATTTATTTGTATCGACAACTTGATCATGATTATATATTTTAACTTATATAATTTGGTATAAAGTAAGTTTATTGTTTCACATACTCGGCCTCCCAAAATCTGTCTTTATACCAGACTAATTTTAGATATTTAATCCAATATTCGCTGGACAATAACTTATCATTTAGTTACTCCCGAGTCCTCAATACTTGGCATTTTAATAGTTTTTTAACTTTTTCTAAGCTGTTATAGGAATTATTTAAAAGTGTTCATACACATGAAATGATGCACGTTCTTTCGTTCGTTCATATTTTGTTCACCAACTGTATTGGTACTTATTTTGCCAATGAATAATTGCACTTTCTTGTTCGTTAATTCGTCAACTTCGTTTCCATTTTTGAACTTTGAAGTGTCTATTTTTTCTAGTAGCACTTCTTTTAAGAACTTTGAAAAAAAAAAATATTAGCTGAAACAAAATAACTGAAATCTACAAATTTACATTGTCATCTTTATACGTAAAGTACTTTTCGTGGTATAATTATTCAGATTTCCGAGGCACAAGCTAAGTGACGTGGAGAAAATATGCAAGGCATGAATTTTACTTGAAAAAGAAAATATTTCAAATTAAGATTAAAATACTGGATCAAATTGTAAAACATTACACTTACAAATTTGAACACAAATTTCACTTGAAAAAAATTTAAAATTAGTAAAAGCATTTTTATAGAGATTCAAAAAAAAAATCGGTATAATCCAGGTCATAATCTTTATGGGATTCCCAAAATTATTACTATAAAGCTTAAAACTCCTCAAACAAAATTATCAAACTTCAAATTCTCTATTTTAAGTTGAAATTAAAATAATAGAAACAAGATTGTAAGACAAACACTTATTCGAAACCTTTTTTTTTTTTAAATATTTCAATTATTATCTATTTGCAGTGTGTTAGTTGGACATAGTTAATACTCATTACTGGTATTTTGATCAGAAGAATAGATTTGCCCTGATAAGTAGAGACTGGAACCCATGTCCTTTATTATTATTATTTTTTTATTTATTTTTGCAGCCCATGTCCTCCATTTCTTCTCCCATGTGCTTCTTCCTTCATTTTTTTGCCGAGTTCACTGTTTTTTCTCTCTTTCACGTACATATCTGACGGTCAACTGCATTATTTCCTTTTCTGCTAATTCTTAATTATTCAATGCTTATAAGTTGATTTTTAAAAAAATTATTTTATGCCAATTCGCACTTAACCTCCTCAACTCTCACAAGTTTGCAGTTTTATTAACCCCAAGTGTATCTAGAAGGAAAATCTTCACCATCTATCGTAGTATGACATTTAAGACTCTAATCTTATTATTTATAAGTGTAGTAAACTAATATTGAAATAGTAGTTGAAAATCAATTCGATAAAAGTAAAAGTTTGATACTCGTGAAAATTATAGAAATAATACCCGGCTACTAAAATGGTATTGCATGTCTTAATCATCTTAAATGGAACAACAACAACTACCACAACGACCAAGTGAAATTGTATTAGTGGGGTCTGGGGAGATTAGTAAGTACGCAGACCTTACTCTTATCTCGAGGGATAGAGAGGCTGTTTCCGAAAGACCCTCGGCTCAAGAATACGAAAAAAGACGAAAAGAGGCAACAAATCAGTATCATCAATAGAAATCATGAAACAAAAAACATCATCACCAGACCCAGAAAATCGATGAAAAGCAAAACAATAACAAGGCCCGGCACTAAGAGGAACGAAAGAGTAGTGTGACTCAACATTAACCACCAACAGTCTAAGACTAAGTCCTAACAGACTAGCCTCACTCTGGTGCGCTGTAGAAATATGCACAACTACCTCCTACCCTATAATCTTAATGCTCGACCTCCACAACTTCCTGTCTAGGGTCATGTCCTCGGTAATCATAAGCCACGTCATGTCCTGCCTGATCACCTCTCCCCAATACTTCTTAGGCCGCCCTCTACCTCTCCCCGTACCCACTAAAGTCAGCCGCTCACACTTCATCACTGGCGCATCTGGGCTTCTCCTCTAAACGTGCACGAACCATTTGAGCCTTGCTTCCCGCAACTTGTCATCCATGGGGGCCACGCCCACCTTCTCCCGAATATATTCATTCCTAATCTTATTCATCTTAGTGTGCCCCCACATCCACCTCAACATCCTCATTTCATCTACTTTCATCTTGTGGATATGCGAGTTAACTGGCCAACACTCAACCCCATACAACATGGCCGGTCTAACCACCGCTCTATAAAATTTACCTTTGAGAATCGGTGGCACTTTCTTGTCATACTAGACTCCAGGCACTAACCTCCGCTTCATCCATCCCACCCCTCTATGGTGTGTGACATTCTCGTCTATCTCTTCATCCCCTATATAACCAACCCAAGGTACTTGAAACTGCCCCTCTTGGGGATGACCTGAGATTCAAGCCTCACGTCCAATCAACTTGAAACCCTTAAACTCAGGTGCCTGTCTCCAAACCTCCAGCCTCTTGTTGACGCCGCCTTGCGTCTCATCAATCAGTAATATGTCATCAGCAAATAACATACACCGCGGCACCTCCCCTTGAATATGGTGTGCCAGTGCATCCATTACCAGGGCAAATAGGAATGGGCTGAGCGCAGACCCTTGGTGTAACCCCATAACAACCGAAAAATATTCCGAGTCACCTCCCACTTTCCTAACCCGCGTCTTAGCTCCATCATACATGTCCTTATTCACCCTAATGTAAGCAGCCAACGCACGTTTTGCCTCCGGGCATCTCCATAGAATCTCTATAGGAACCTTGTCATACGCTTTCTCTATATAAATAAACACCATGTGCAAATCCTTCTTCCTATCCATATACTATTCCACCAACCTCCGATAGCTTCCGTTCTAGAACGCCCCGAACTAGTTGTCTGAAATAGACACCTTCCTCCTCACCCTCAATTCTATCACCCTCCCCTAACTTTCATGATACCCCTATAGTTGTTACAATTCTGAATACGTTTGATTAATTAATTATTGGTAATATCTTAATGTTTTGAAATTTGAGAGCAATACTTTCCTTTTTTTCCCCATGAGAAATAACGATTTTTTCCCTTGGCAATATTTGTCAAATATTTTAGTGAGGAGCAAAAAAGCGGAAAACTAGTCGAGATCCAAAAGCAAAAAAAGCCAAAGTCGTCGAAAAGTGACGAAAACTCGTTGTTGTTTTTAAACCCATTTTATTTTATTTTATGTCCTACTTCTTTTTCTAATTTGTCGCTATGTAACTTAACACTTTTTAAATTTATTTTTTACTATATGTTTTATATGACTTTCTGAGAAACTACTCCAATGTGTTTCTGCCAAAATAAGTCTAGGCATCATTAATTGTTGACTAAGTGATATCATATCAATCCAGGTCTTTCTTTGATTTAATCATTTAACGTCACTCAATCAAACAAGTTCGCCTTAAACGTCAAATAAAGGAAAATATCAATATCTCTACGAAATATAATCTACAGCTGAAATTTAACAAAAGGAGAAGGGAGAAATCGCCATTGTCCTCAATTACCCTTTGTGTCTGAAGTAAATATTTGTTGTTAGAGTTCATGTTCTATATACTGATTATAAATAATTTTTAAACTATCATATTAGGTCGAGCTATAACAAATTGTTACTTTCCATCTTAACCATGATATAGTAATTTCTAAAAATAGATTAATAACTTTCTCTAGTTGATTAAATTACAAAAATAATACTCTTTCCGTTCCGGTTTATGTGAACCTATTTCCTTTTTGGTCCGTTCCAAAAAGAATGATCATTTACTAAATTTGGAAACAATTTTGTTTGAACTTACAATTCTATCATTAATGAGAAACTTTTATAACCGCACAAATACTCTGGGCCCATTTTTGACTTATTTAGGACCACAAATTCCAAAAGTCTTCATTTTTTCTTAAACTCCGTGCCCAGTCAAACATGTTCACATAAATTGGAACAGAGGGAGTATAAATTTTTTATACCGTCAATATATATATTATATATTTTTTCTAAAACTGATTTACCAAACTAATGTAAAAGAAATAAGTTTTTAGTGCAATGCCAATGTATTAATTCTTTATATCATCTAATTAACTTAACATGCAAAAATAGGTTAACATTTTATAACAAGTCATATAATGGTTCGTAAGGCATTTCAAATATTTTTCGCCCCCACAACTCCGAGGAGATAGATTATTGTCATTAAGAATGTACCTGGAAAATAGAGGAATTACTTGAGGGGCGGCTCAACGAAGTTGGTGGCCTAAAGCCAAATTGTATTAAGAGGTATATTTCACAAAATTCATGTAACAACGAGACACAAAAGATCTCATGTTCTAATCAATGGGTCAATTAAACATTAGAAAATAGCTAAATCAAAGAAACAAAGCTTGAAATTGGAAAGTGAAATCTCAAAATCATGTGAAAGAAGGAGGACAAATTAGAACGGAAGAGGAAAATAAATATACTACTAACAAGACGAAGATTTATCGCTCTTTACTCACTCATTTGTGCATTCTTAACCAAATATTAAAATTTGGACTCTTAAGAGTAATCGCATAAGATATATACTAATACATAATAGGGATCTTTACACAAATAGTCGGTCATATTCACTATTTACTTTTTCTAGTCATATACATAGATTATACATTTATTATACACAATTATTCATATATAACACATAAATTATGCATATGTTATACTTTAATCGGCTATTTTTGATTTAAGTAGTTGGGTGGACGGCTATTTGGGTTAATTTTTCTACATAATAATATAGTATAATATTTTGGGTCCTCTAGAATTTGGGGCACAAGGCAATGACTTGAGCATCCTTACTCTCTAGCCGGCCCTGGATGTAATCAAATAAATTGTACTGTATTAAATTTTTATATACTATTAATGTAACCTAAGTATTTTCTTGTTCATAGAGTTATATTTCTACTTGTTATTTCTTTCGTTTAAATTATTTTATTATATTATTGTTTATTACTGATTGCTACTCCTTTTATCCTTTGATTTTGAGTTGAGGGTCTTCGGAAATAATCTCTCTACCTTCAAAAGATAAGGATAAGGTTTTCATACACACTACCCTTTCACATTCTATTTGTGAAATTATACTGGGTATGCTATTTTTGTTGTTGTTATACGGTATGGAACCAAAGTTCAAAATAATTTTTTCACCTCATTTACTAAGTTGTGAGAGATTCACCTTTTTTGTTTAAAATATTTCTTTTTAGGCATGATATGTCATTGCTATAACTTATCAAGGATATGGCCCTCAATAGTAAATTGTGGAAGTAGAGAATTAGAGTGTAAGGTTGACATGTAATCGTTAGTCTCTTAGTCTTATAAGTAGTACTACTACTATTTTTGTTTTTTTTTATTCCTGATTCTTTATATTACATGTTGCCATTTGTTCATATTATATTGTTGTTGCTACTGTTTGTTACTTTATTTTCATTGTTACTTGAGCCGAGTGTCTATCGAAAACAACATCTCTACTTTCATAAGGTAGGGATAAGGTATGCGTGCACACTACCATTCCCACACCCCAGTGATATTATAGTGCCTTTGTTATTGTTGTTATTTCTAAAAAATAAAAATAAAAATAATAAATAAATAAAATATTCTCATTCCTCATCTCAAGATTCCCAACTGTACCAAGTCAATACTACCAAATATATAGGGGGTGATTCTGTCACTCCACTATACAGTTGTCTACAAGTTAAGGAAATAGAGAGACCCCTCTCTTTCCTTACTCTTACATTAACCCCTCAACTCCCCCTTCTTAAGAAACACTCTTTGCTCTGCTTTCCCCAACCCAAAAATTGTTACAAAAAAGTCCATTTCAGGAAGATTGCATTATTAGCCACAGAAAAAAAAAAATGAGAACTAGCAACCATTTAATAGGTTTACTAAACTTCTTCACTTTCTTGGCCTCAATCCCAATATTAGGTGGTGGAATATGGCTAAGCAGCAGAGCAAACAACACAGACTGCTTGAAATTCCTTCAATGGCCATTAATAGTAATTGGAGTTTCAATTATGGTTGTTTCTTTAGCTGGATTTGCTGGTGCTTGTTATAGAAACACTTTCCTTATGTACCTTTATCTATGGGCTATGTTCTTTATCATAGCTGCTTTGATTGGATTTGTCATCTTTGCTTATGCTGTCACTGATAAAGGGTCGGGTCGACCCGTCTTGAACCGGGTTTACTTGGAGTATCACTTGCAGGATTATTCGGGTTGGCTTGAGGAAAGGGTTACAAGTCAGAGTTATTGGATGAAGATCAGTTCTTGTATTAGAGATTCACATGTTTGTGCTAAGACAAGAAGGACTTACAATAGTATTCCTGAGAGTGCTGAGATGTTTTACCTCAGAAAACTTAGTCCTGTTGAGGTAAGTTCTGTCAAAACCTGTTTAACCATTTTTCTTGAAAAGAAAATGTTTATGTTATGGGCTTTTTCGCGCTTGGGTTCGAGTTCTGAAAATTAAAATTTTTTTTGGTAGATAATACTTTACCCCGTATAGAATTTATTTGGTTTAAATCTGAATTAGTTTAACCAGTAAATTTATGATATTGATGCCTAAAGCAATAAAAATAGATAATATGAACAATTTATAGTGGGAAATGAAATTTAATGTGTTATTAGAGATTAAAAAAGGAAGGGTACCGTTAGTGTAACCGGTAAAATTATTATCACGTGACGATGTTCAGTTCAAGTTGTGAAAATAGCCTCTTGAAAAAATGCAGATTAAGGTTGTGTACGATAGATTCTTGTGGCCCGACTCTTTTCCGGACTCTACATAATAGTAATTTAGTACACCGAACTGCTTTTTATTTTATTTTATTATTAGAGATTAAAAGAGGAACTTATTTTGTGAAAGTAATCATTTTTTAATTTGAAATTATAAGACACCTGTAAAGCATTTTCTTTCACCTGACATTTGATTTTTGAAACAAGATTAGGAACAGTAATTAGAAGCCAGTGCTAGATCTGTTTTTACGGAAATAAACGTTGGTGCCACAATAATAGTGCAGGAAATGTTTCAGTTTTCTATGTTTTTAAAAATAATATTTTAATTTATTGATATGTGAGTTGCATCAAGTGGTCCAAAATTGTGGTATGACGTTTAATAAAGTGAGCGAAAATCACCGAAAATTAATCTAGTAGAGATAAGCTTATATTCCATCCGTTTTAATTTATGTGAACCCATTTGACTGAGCACATAGTTTAAAAAAAGAGAGACTTTTGAACTTGTGGTGTAAAATTAGGCACATATATTTTGTGTGACTATAAATCATTGCATAAAGGTAAATTGTTTCCAATTAAGAAAAGAGAATATTTTTTTAGCACGGGCTAAAAAAAAATATATTCACATAAATTGTGAAATAATAGATAATTTCATACTCATCTACCTAAGCGTAAGAGCTAGTCATCTAATATCTATGCTGATAGTAGGCAGTGAATAGCGGGCGACATAATCGGGCAAATTAATCAGGACACCACTGATATAAGAGAGAAGGACAATGAGAGAGAGAAAAAGAAACATAAAAAAGGACAATTAATCAACTTCTACTGATAGATTCATTGTGAGTTTCTACTGATCAATTGTGAAACAAAGGCAGTACGTTACCCTAAGCTCCTACTATGTGCGAAGTTTGGGGAATGTTGGATCACAAAAATTTATTGTACGGAACCTTACCCTGCATAAAAGGTTATTTTTATGATTCGAACCCGTAATCTGCTGATCACATGACAACAAATTTACCGGTTATTACAAGGTTCTACGCTTACCTGTCAATTGTGACAGTGTGAATAATCATACTTTTTGTGCATTAGGGCAAAATGGGTTTTTTCTTTTCCTCTTTTAATATTTCTGTTGGGTGGAAATACCCATTTATATAGTGATAAAGACAATTTACCGACTTATTAATTGTCGTTTAATGAAATGGTACCTCATCCACACTTTTAAAAGCTATTATCATAGCTGCTATTAAGTGATATTTTTGGCCTGTAATGAATAGAAGAATGGTGACAAATCAACAATAATTTTGCTAATAGCTATGCATGTTTTATGTGAGGTACAACTTTTGGAGGTTGGCTTCTTTTGGACTGGTTCAGATTATCATTTTGCTTTAATGCTTTTTATTTGTAATATCCTTAATTATTTTCTGGGTTTTCCATTACCAGCAACTGATGAAAAGAAAAACTTTTTTGCCCCTTTTGCCTTTTGTTTTGACTAGCTTTTGCTGTTCCTTTCTAGTTTCTTCTGATTCAACTTAGATTTCTTCTTTTTCTTCCTTTTCCTTTGTTTCCTTTTCTTTTTCTTTTTAGTTCCGGCCTAGGTTGCATACCTCAAGTAACCACCATGTACAATATGTATACAGGATAACTCAACACACCAAAATTGTGCACCTTAATTCAATCAGATACCTGTTATCTTCTATCAGTACATGTATCTGATAACTCTACACATCCAAATTTAGACAAATAGAAGGAAATCATGTTACGCCACGTTCCTTTGCTTTTTCCTACTAAAATGACTTTTGGGTGCATGTTCGGGTCATAGCATGTTGGCATGTTAGCGTGATGGTCAACAATCACATTCCATGTTTATGCATGGGTCCATATTATCCCATAACTAAATTAATTACTAAATTTAAATATGCATATGAAACAGGTAGATGGGTCCTTCTTTCATATATGGACCATTCAAGGAAATTAATTACTCCATTTTTAAAAAGTTTGTGATCACTTCTTGGATAAGTTTTTAATTCAGGACAAAAAACTTGGTAGGTGGTCACTTTAAATTATACTAATTTGGTTATTCAGAAAGAGTAATGGTTTGTATAATGGGTCATATATTTTAAGTGGTCCTACCCAATTGAACTTTACTATAGCTTGTATGCAACTTAGAATTGTACAAACAAAATATCTTCCTGATGTAACAAGGATCAACATGTCTACAAAAGTATTTGTAGTGCATGTTGTTGCAAGTCATATAGTTGCCATAAAGGGATATTCTTTTCAGTAGATTAATTCTTCGAGCAACGATAAAGTTATCCCCGTATGACGTTTGAGGCGTGGAAGCAACCACTAATACTTGCATTAGGTTAGGCTGTCTACATAAGGGGTGCGACCTTTCTAGGCGTGGAAGCAACCACTAATACTTGCATTAGGTTAGGCTGTCTACATCAGGGGTGCGACCTTTCTCGGGACCCTACGTGAACGCGGGACCGGGCTGCCTTTACTTAGATTAATTCTTCAATCAATTCTTAGTATTTTATGGTTCAACAAGTATCCTTTACTGCTATTGTGAATCAAGAAAAGTGTTCACCGTTTAGATGATGATTGAGTGACTATGTTGATTGGAAAAGATGGGAAACTAACATGCCCCAAAAGCTCCAATTATAGGACCCCAATTATTTACATCTTGATGGGCAAGTGTGGCCATGTGGTGTCTTTGATATTTCTAGATATTTTTCTACTCCACTAAGGATCTACTATAGGCAACCTAACCTACGTACCCTGACATATCTCTTTCCTTTCCAATATTTCTTGAATTAGACCTCTTTTTTATAATAAATTTTGTTGATGTTTGGGCAAAAAATGCCCATATACGAGAAGTATACCAAAAGTAGAGAACCTCTTCTGGTGGAGCTTGTCCCTCGTAAATTACCAAAGGCATGGTAATGCTAGGGCAATTTATATCTGATCGCCGGAAAGTATAAACAATCATGCATGTGGAGCAAAACTTATCCAAGATACTGGATTGAACCACATTCTTTAGCAATAGAGTTTATGAGTCTCCGAGTTCACATCATGTGTCGAGTTACTACATACGTAAAATGATTCATGCGCATAGGGGCGAATCCAAAGACCAGAGTTAGTGAGTTTAGAATGAGTATGATCTTACTATATTGTATTGAATACTTTTTTCTATACATAAATGGATAATCGAGCTGAAAGCAATTGGTTCAGTGATCCCCTCCTAGATATCTACCTCTAACTAGCTTTACTGTTAGAGCAGAAAGACAATAGGTCTAACAAAATCTCAAACTTAATTTGTATGCAGTCTGGTTGCTGCAAGCCTCCTACAGAATGTGGCTATGTTTATCAGAATGAGACAGTTTGGATTCCAGGAGGAGGGCTAGTTGGAGCTGATCCAGATTGTGTTAATTGGAACAATGATCAAGGGCAGCTTTGCTACAATTGTAACTCTTGCAAAGCTGGCGTACTGGCTAGCATTAGAAAGAGTTGGAGAAAGGTGTCTGTCATCAATATTGTGATATTGATCATTCTCGTGATCATGTATATGGTCGCTATCGCTGCGTTTAGGCACAACAAACGGATCGATAACGATGAGCCTTACGGAGAAACTAGGATGGAGAAGTCTCAACCTAGCAGGATACACTTCTAAGATCAGTTTCCACACAACATCAGAGTAAAGCTTGAAATGTATTTTTTATGTTTGGTAAGTCTAGTAGTCTTGTTAGAACAAAATGCTTTGTTTATACTTCTACATTCAATTTTCTTCCCAAGAAAACTTGACTGTAAATCTTGTATTAAGTGTGGTATCTTTTCCTTTAATTAAATTCCAAAACTATCTTAGTATTTCTGAGGCTGTTTCGTCCCTTCCTAGTGCAGCAAGCTATGAGATTAAGTAAACTATTGACTTTAACTTATTCAATATTCAAATAGAGCACCAAGACTGAGATTACAAGGAAAGCAGCTTTTCCTCTCAATTGTTTAATATTACCAGAATTGTTCACGCTTAAGATAGAAACTTAGCTCGTTTGGACATATATTTGATTGAAACTTGAAAAAAATAGTGTTTGAAGTTGTGTTAAAAAATAATTTTTAAAAGTTGAAGTTGTGTTTGAACATGCATTTTATTGAAGAAAAGTTGAAGTTTTGTAAGTGGAAGAAAAATTTTCATCTAAAAACTGCCATAAACTAGTTTTTGGGAACTTGAAATTTTTTGAATTCCCTCCCCCCCCCCTCCCCCAAAACATGATCATATTTCATAAATAAATAATATTTTCAATTTTTTTTGAAAAAGTGAAATCAAAATCTATGGCCAAATAGGAGTTTAAGATGTGGTCTTGGTCAATGAAGTAGGTGAAAATTATGAGAGACCGGGGTTCAAGGGTTCAGATTGTGAGGTTTCTTTCTGTTCGGTTAAGTGTTAATACAACAACAAAAAACCCAATGTAATCCATAATGTGAGGTCTGAGGAAGGTAGTGTGTACGTAGACCTTATCCCTACCTTGTGAAGATATAGAAATTATTTCTGATAAACCATCGGCTCAAAAAAATTGAAAAAAAGCAGAAACAACAAGCAGTAATCGGTTAAGCGTTAATGAGTAAAGTTATTCGGTAATTGTGTCGAGGGAGATAGTATGCACCATGTACATAGATAAAAAAACATGCAAGTTGATTCGAAAACCATTATTTAAAAAAAAAGAAAAAAGAATATCATACTCAACATATGATTTTGATCTAATATGTGAAAAGAAATGCCACGTTATGCGGAGCGATGCCTCTGCGCCAGCAGACATCATCAGGCCGACATAAACAGAATTCCTTTTCGATAATCGTACTTAAATTAGCTAATACTACCCACTTTCAATATATGTGAATTCATTTGACTGGATACAAAATTTAAGAAAAGAGAGAAGACTTTTGAACTTGTGATGTAAAATGAGGCACATATATTTTGTATGGCTATAAATCATTGGATAAAGATAAATTATTTCCAAATAAAGAAAGAGGTAATTCTTTTTGACATAAGCTAAAAAAGAAATAATTTCTCTTGAAACGGAGGGAGTAATTATAGTAAAGCATGTTATATAGGAGTAATTGACATGCTCAAGTGCACGTGATGATTTCAAAATCTAAAGAGAGGTCAAATCTAGGAAATTGGATAGAAATTGCTTTTAGGTGTTTAAACGTGATCGCTCACATTGGAAGAAAAATTGATTCAAACAGCTTTCCTTCATTTCGATTTGCGATCATTAATTATTACAGTTGTTTGAGAATCTTAGCTACTGATTACAATAGTTGCTTTGGGAATGTTACTGGTATGCACAAATTAAAAAAGATCTGGAAAAAATATAGCCGAAATAGAGTATTCATGAAAAGAAATTAAGGCCCGTTTGTCCATACTTTTTTTCCCTTTTTTTTTCAAATAATTTTTTAAAAATGTGTTTGTCCATGAAATTTTCCAAGTTTTTTAAAATTTTTCGAAAATGAATTTTTTAAAAATCAAAAAGTAATTTTGACCACTTATTCAAAATTTTTAGAATTTCTTTTTCCCCACTCACAAAACTGCAATAATTTTTCAAGTGAAATGCATGTCCAAACATAATTTCAAATTCTAAATACTATTTTTTAACTTAACTCCTGTTTACCCGAAAAATCAGATAACGTTAAATTTAGATATGGTTCTAAGGGTATGCAAATTTCTTTGATACAAAATGACGATGCAGATATTTTTGCTATGAAAATGGAAAATGATGGAAGGGAAGACTGAAAAATATTAGAAGAACAAGCACAATGAAATCTTAATTGTTCTTCCCTATTGCAGTCTATCTCCCTTTTTATGGTAGAGGGTCACTTACTTTATTTGTAATAATATAAAATAATACATATAGTGGAGAACCAATGATGGTTTGTCTCTCCCTTGATTCTCACCAAGATTCTCTCCCTTGGTGCGGTTGTAACGGCTCTTGTCTGTGAGCTTGGCACTAACTCGAGCTTGGTGCTAGATCGAATCCCCAGTCTTAGTTCGAGCTCGGTTCTGCCTTGGAGCACCGATATTCAGGGCCTGTGTCGGTCGTCGTTACCCCGTAGTCCGATTCGGACGCGGGCTCGATAATGATATCGAGTTTTGCGAGATCGGCATTCCGAACCGGAAAGAAGCATTCAGGGTGGTACTCGATCCGTAGCTTGAGACACCCATAACGTGGAGGAGATCGGAGTCAGCTTACGGATGATCTTCGAGATGTTGCAAGCCCAGCAAATAGCGATAGCTCAGTTGCAGAGCCAAACTCAGGTACAAAGTAGGCCGGAGCCCAATCTGGTTCGAGAAGTCACCCACAGAACAGAACCAGCCATAGGGAAGCCAAATGAGCAAGAATCGGGGACTACTCCCGAAATTACTAAATTGCTCGAGGAACTCATAAAACGAGTCGAAACCAACAATAAAAAAGTAGAAATATATAATTCTAGGGTCGACCAGATCCCGGGGGCTCCACCAGTGATAAAAGGGCTAGATTCGAAAAAATTCATTCAAAATCCTTTTCCCTCGAGTGCAGCCCCAAAACCAATTCCCAAAAAATTCCGTATGCCCGAAATACCCAATATAACGGAACGACCGACCCCAACGAGCACATCACTTCTTACACATGTGCCATTAAGGGCAATGATTTGGAAGATGATGAGATCGAATCTATATTATTAAAAATATTCGGTGAAACCCTATCAAAAGGGGCAATGATATGGTATCATAATTTACCATATAATTCCATTGATTCTTTTGCTATGCTTGTAGATTGCTTCATAAAAGCTCATGCCAGAGCCATAAAGGTCGAAACCAGAAAGTCGGACCTGTTCAAGGTAATGCAAAAGGATAACGAGATGCTAAGGGAGTTCGTAGCTCGTTTTCAAATGAAATGAATGGATCTGCCACCAGTCACAGACGATTGGGTTGTTCAAGCTTTCACTCAAGGTCTAAATGAGCGGAGCTCGAGGGCTTCGCGGCGGCTGAAGCAAAATCTGATCGAGTACCCAGCTATTACTTGGACCGACGTGCATAATCGATATCAATCCAAAATAAGAGTCGAAGATGACCAGTTGACTTCTAGGACCATTACGAAAAAGCAAAAGTCGACCAGAGATCGATACCAGCCATATAGCGGAAACGATACTACTGCTGAGTATCCGAGGCCTCTTTAAAATCAACCTCGTACATAGGGGGGCTTTATCATTGAACGCATCTGTGATGATTATCAAGTTCGGTGCAAAGGGAGTTACTTCGTTATTTCATGACAAACAATGTCTCAACGGGAAACGTTGTAAGGGCCAAACGGTCAAAACGAACCA
Organism: Nicotiana tomentosiformis; assembly: GCF_000390325.3. Taxonomy (NCBI): domain Eukaryota; kingdom Viridiplantae; phylum Streptophyta; class Magnoliopsida; order Solanales; family Solanaceae; genus Nicotiana; species Nicotiana tomentosiformis. The sequence continues at coordinate 113,212,483 of NC_090822.1, read as the reverse complement.
TGCTTATATAGTTGACCCGAGCCCTGACGCAAAACATGAACCCATGTATAATGACCTGCAAAGAAAGCTCTCCTCCTTACCGATATTCTATGTTCAAGATTTATTATGCAAACAGGATCGAGTTCGAATCATTCACTAGATTGCCAAGCCTACAGGCCACCTTTATTTCGAGCTCGAGCAATCACTCACTCGACCATTAAGCCTACGGGCTACTTTGACTATTATGCCTATGGGCTACATTGCATCGAGTTCGAATCATTCATTTGACTGCCAAGCCTACGGGCTACCTTTATTTCGAGTTCGAGTAATCACTCACTCGACCATTGAGCCTACGGGCTACTTTGACTATTACGCCTACGGGCTAATTACATCAAGTTCGAATCATTCGCTCGATTGCCAAGCCTACGGGCCACATTTATTTTGAGTTCGAGCAATCACTCACTCGACCATTAAGCCTACGGGCTACTTTGACTATTACGCCTACGAGCTACATTGCATCGAGTTCGAATCATTCACTCGATTGCCAAGCCTACGGGCCACCTTTATTTCGAGTTCGAGCAATCACTCACTCGACCATTAAGCCTACGGGCTACTTTGACTATTATGCCTACGGGCTACATTGCATCGAGTTCGAATCATTCGCTCGATTGCCAAGCTTACGGGCCACCTTTATTTCGAGTTCGAGCAATCACTCACTCGACCAATAAGCCTATGGGCTACTTTGACTATTACGCCTACGAGCTACATTGCATCGAGTTTGAATCATTCACTCGATTGCCAAGCCTACGGGCCACCTTTATTTCAAGTTCGAGCAATCACTCACTCGACCATTAAGCCTACGGGCTACTTTGACTATTACGCCTATGGGCTACATTGCATCGAGTTCGAATCATTCATTCGACTGCCAAGCCTACGGGCTACCTTTATTTCGAGTTCGAGCCATCACTCACTCGACCATTAAGCGTACGGGCTACTTTGACTATTACGCCTGCGGGCTACATTGCATCAAGTTCGAATCATTCACTCGACTGTTAAGCCTACGGGCTACCTTTATTTTGAGTTCGAGCCATCACTCGCTCGACTGTTACGCCTACGGGCAACATTATTTCGAGCAAAACTACTCATTTCTTCGAATTAAAACAAACACTTGACTATTTCAGCTGAAGGACGCTCGAGCCCGATAAAGAAAAGGGGACTACCCACGAGGCCCGAAGGCAACAGAGATTTAAATTCAAACTGTCTATTTAGTTTGAAAGGCTATTTCTCTTCAAAAAAAAAAAAGAAGAAGAAGAAGAAAGATTTGTGTTTACAAAATTTTTGTACAGAAGCGGCGAAAACGCCATCAGAAGTTATCCGATTCAAAACATGTTGGGTCTCGTTAAAAAGACAGGAAGCCCCTCTGCATTCATCACTGATTGATCTTCTCCGGTCACCAAATACCGAAGGTAACTGGCAATTCCCACCGGGGAAGAAAATATTCGGGTATCCTCGATAAAGTCGGGGACTATAAAGACACATAAGATGATCGAGCATTACGTACGTCATGATCGGGATCGATAAAAATATCAGTGTATATCTGATCGAGCTGCTGGGAAATCATATCGTTTCTCGCCACATCCTTTTCCGAGAAATGAGGGGACTATCTGTATACGGTCGAAATAGATGTCAGCCTTCCTACGTTCGATCGAGTTCGAGTGTTAAGAAATCGGAATAAGATTTTGGGAGTGAGCTCTGAGGTCGGTACTAACGAACCTCAAGCCCGAAGGTCGCTCGAGGAGGCAGATCGATAATCCTATCAAGCCTGTGATCGAATCGATTTGCAAGGCACTGCTTCGAGGTCGGAAATGTGCGACGCCCATCTCAAAGGTCAAACTCGATCCAAGACCGAAGGGCCCGACCCAGTAACGAGTTCGAGCTAGTATCGAGCTCACAGACAAGAGCCGTTGCAACCATACCAAGAAGAGAATCTTGGCGGGAATCAAGGAAGAGACATGTTATCATGGGTCTTCCACTACATGTTTTATTTTATTATTTTTTTGGTAATGACCCTCTTCTATAAAAGGGGGAATCCTTGTAAGCTAGAGAGGGCTGAACATAAAAAAAGATCACTTCTTATATTGATAGTAATCCCCTTGTGCTTGTTTTACTTATTCATTTTATTTGCTTATTATTTTCGTTCTTACAGTCAACAATACACATATTTCTATTTATCTACGCGATTTATATCAAATTGTATTGCATATCCTTAGAACCATCCATAAATCTAACGTTATCCGATTTTTCCGATAATTTTACACTAGTCAGTGTTGTTTAATCAGCTGCTTGCTTTATTTTTTAGGTCACTAATCTCACTTATTATTAACGGTTGTTTATGGTTATCTTTTAGGTGATAGGTTAAAATTCTTTTGTATCGTAAGTTTATAGAAGTTACACGTAACATTTTAATGAAATGAATTCTATCTCTCATTTCTCCCTCTTCATTGAATTAATTCATAGTTTGTTTCTTTTTTGGTAGATTGGTATCTTTTGCTTGCCGCCATCCTGAAATGACAGCTTTTAGCAAGCTTCTCTTTGGTAAAATGCACATCAAATCTTATGATTGGGCGGATAATCTCCTTCCTGATCAATCAACTCCAAATGCCAATATATCTGACAGTAAGTTCTTTGGAAATTGCTTATCTTGTTAATTTACTCTTTGAAAATGGCAAGTGTGTACGGTCAAAATCGGTTCTCAGTTATAAAAATCGGTCGAGATAATGACGTTTTAATCGAAGGGTATCCGCATGGAGAGCTCGGACGAATTCCGAAATAGGGACGTCGAGCTTCGAGCTATAAGACCAACAACCGCAAAACTCGATATCATTATCGAGCCCGCATCCGAATCGGACTACGGGGTAACAAAGACCGACACTGGCCCTGAATATCGGTGCTCCAAGACAGAACCGAGCTCGAACTAAGACTGGGGATTCGATCTAGTACCAAGCTCGAGTCAATGCCAAGCTCGCAGACAAGAGCCGTTACAACCGCACCAAGGGAGATAATCTTGGAGAGAATCAAGGGAGAGACAAACCATCATGGGTTCTCCACTATATGTATTATTTTATGTTGATACAAATAAAGTAAGTGACCCTCTACCATAAAAAGAGAGATAGACTGCAATAGGGAAGAACGATTAAGATTTCATTGTGCTTGTTCTTCAAATATTTTTCAGTCTTCCCTTCCATCATTTTCCATTTTTATAGCAAAAATACCTTTATTGTTCATTTTATATCAAAGAAATTTACATACCCTTAGAACCATATCTAAATTTAACGTTATTCGATTTTTCGGGTAAACAGTTTGGCGCCCACCGTGGGGCTAAGGGTAACGGTGATTGTTTAATATAAATCTACAGTACACTCCAGCTTACAACTTCAAATCAGCCATGGCTCTACCTATCGTCTTCGAAGCCGGCCTTCAAGATGAAACCAACAACTTGGTACCCGGGGCCGGAAGGCTACCTAACAACGGCAACGAGGCTCGAATCGAAGAGCCCGAAATTCGAGCCGAAGTACCACTGGATATCAATTCGCAAATAGCTCTAGAAGCGAATCAGCGTTCTGAACCAGAGAGGAGCGTTCAGGGCAGTGCTCGATCCATAGCCCGAGACACCTACAGCACGGGGGAAATCGGGGTCAGCTTGCGTATCATTTTCGAAATGTTGCAAGCCCAACAAGCAGCGATAGCTCAGTTGCAGAGCCGAACCCATACGTAAAGCGGGCCGAACTCCAATCTATTTCTTCGAGAAGTCACACCTAGAACGGAACCCGCCGTAGTGAAATCAAATGAGCAGGAATCAGGGACTTCTCCTGAAATTGCTAAATTGCTCGAGGAACTCACGAAGCAAGTCGAAGCCAACGACAAAAAAGTGGAAACGTATAACGCTAGGGTCGATCAAATTCTGGGGGCTCCGCCAATGATAAAAGGGCTCGATTCGAAAAAATTCATACAAAAGCCTTTTCCCTCGAGCGCGGCCCAAAACCAATCCCCAAAAAATTCTGTATGCCCGAAATTCCCAAATATAATGGTACGACCGATCCTAACGAACACATCACCTCCTACACATGCGCCATCAAAGGCAACGATTTGGAGGATGATGAAATCGAATCCGTGTTGTTGAAAAAGTTCGGAGAGACCCTCGCAAAAGGAGCGATGATCTGGTATCACAATTTACCGCTGATTTCCATTGATTCTTTCGCCATGTTAGCAGACTCATTCATAAAAGCACATGTTGGTGTCATAAAGGTTGCAACAAGAAAATCGGACCTCTTCAAAGTAAAGCAAATGGGTAACGAGATGCTGAGGAAATTCGTTTCCCGATTTCAAATAGAGCGTATGGACTTGCCACCGGTCACAGACGATTGGGCCGTACAAGCTTTCACCCAAGGACTGAACGGGCTAAGCTCGACAGCGTCACGTCGGCTGAAACAAAATTTGATCGAGTACCCAGCAATAACTTGGGCAGATGTACACAACCGGTACCAATCAAAAATCAGGGTCGAAGATGATCAATTGGGAGCTCCGTATGGGCCCGTACGTCAGAACCACACAACCACTAAAAATCAAAGGGAAACCAACAGAGAACAAAGGTCGAACAGAGATCGATACCAACCGTACTACACAGATCGGATGAACAACGGTTCAGCACGTGACACGGTTCGGAACAACCGAAGGATTGATCGGGGGCAAAATTCTCGGGGACTTATGAGCAAGAGCGGCTTTGATAAATATACAGATCCTATAGAAACCCCTCGACTATCGGAGTATAATTTCAACATTGGTACATCCGCCATCGTATCGGCCATCGGATGCATCAAAGACACCAGATGGCCTCGACCCATGCAAACCGATCCTGCCCAAAGGAATCCCAATCAAATGTGCGAATATCATGGCACCCATGGTCACAAAACGGAAGATTGCAGGCAACTAAGAGATGAAATGGCCTGCTTATTTAATAAAGGGCACCTTCGGGAATTTCTGAGCGATAGGGCGAAGAACCATTTTAGAGACAAGGAATTCGGTAAGCGAAACGAGCCAGAAGAACCGCAACATGTCATTTACATGATCGTCGGCGGCGTCAATGCTCCCAGGGACCGATGCTTAAACATGCTAAAACGTCGATTCTGAAGCGATCTTGAACCCAAGATCATGCACCCACATGGACTTTATCCTTCAGTGATGAAGATACAGAGGGAATCATCCAACCCCATAACGAGGGTCATAGAACAGCTCGGCCTGCAGGATCAGGTCGTACCCGTAACTCTGGTTCTAAACGGATTTAATATGGCATGTGAAACCACTAAAGGCGAGATTACCCTACCGATAAATGTAGTCGGAACCATCCAGCAAACAAAGTTTTATGTGATCGAAGGTGATATGAGATATAATGCCCTCTTCGGAAGGCCATGGATCCACAGCATGAGAGCCGTACCCTCGACCCTACACCAGGACCTCAAATTCCCAACACCGGAAGGTATCAAAATAGTGTACGGGGAACAACCGGCCGTAAAGGAAATGTTCTCCTTCGAAGAAGCAAAATCAATATCCTCACCTTCACCAATGAAAGGATCAGGTTCAAAGCAGAGTGCCAAATAGCAATCACAGACATCGGCTTCGACCCGGCCAGGTAAACAAAACGTTGAAGAGGACGATGATGATCGATGGATCCCTCGATCCTTCATAACCCCCGATGATTTTGATGCCACCAAATCAACAATTGAGGAACTAGAGCAAATCGTACTGATCGAACACTGGCCCGAACAAAAGGTATACCTGGGAACAGGTTTGAGCCCCGAACTCAGGAAGAAACTCATTCAATTTCTTATCAATAACATCGATTGTTTTTCCTGGTCCCATCTAGATATAACAGGGATCCCGCCGGACATAACGGCGCACCAGTTAAGCTTGAACCCTATGTTCAGACCGGTGAAGCAAAAAAGAAGTCCCAGTCCGAGGAAAAGCACGCATTCATAAAGGACGAGGTAACCAAACTTCTCAAGATAGGGTCCATTCGGGAAGTAAAATACCCCGAATGGTTTGCCAATGTGGTTGTTGTACCTAAAAAAGGAAACAAACTTAGAATGTGTGTGGACTATAAGGATTTTGAACAAAGCATGCCCCAAAGATTTCTTTCCACTGCCCAACATTGATCGTATGATCGATGCCACGACCGGCCACGAGATTCTCACCTTTCTCGATGCCTATTTCGGGTATAATCAAATTTAGATGAATCCGGACGACAGGGAAAAGACTTCATTTGTGACCCGATATAGAACATATTGTTATAACGTAATGCCCTTCGGGCTAAAAGCTGCAGGAGCTACTTATCAACGCCTAGTAAACAAAATGTTCGAAGAACAAATAGGTAAAACGATGGAAGTTTATATTGATGACATGCTAGTTCAGTCCCTGCACGCAGAGGACCATTTGGCCTATTTGCAGGAAACGTTCAAGATTTTGAGGAAATTCAACATGAAGCTCAACCCCGAAAACTGTGCTTTCGAGGTCGGTTCGGGCAAGTTCCTCGGCTTCATGGTCTCAACTTGGGGAATTGAGATCAACCCTGACAAAATCAAGGCCATCGAAGACATCACCATCATGGACAACGTGAAAGCTGTACAAAGGTTAACGGGAAGAATTGCAGCCTTAGGCCGGTTCATTTCAAGATCATCGGATCAAAGTCACAAATTTTTCTCCTTGCTAAAAAAGAAGAACAACTTCGCCTGGACGCCGAAATGCCAGCAAGCGTTACAGGAATTGAAAAGATACCTCTCGAGCCCGCCACTGCTTCATACTCCGAAAGCGAACGAGCAGCTCTACCTGTACTTGGCGGTATCGAAAGTCGCCGTAAGCAGCGTCCTAGTTCGAGAAGAGCAAGGTACACAATTTTCCATTTATTACGTGAGTCAGACCTTAAGAGAAGCAGAAACTAGATATCCGTACTTAGGTAAATTGGCACTTGCCCTGGTAAGCGCATCTAGAAAGTTAAGGCCGTATTTCCAATGTCACCCCATAAGCATATTAACCACCTACCCACTCCGAAATATCTTACATAGGCCCGAACTATCAGGCCGATTGGCCAAATGGGCCATCGAACTCAGTGGATACGATATCGAATATCAATTCCGCACGGCCGTCAAGTCTCAAATTTTGGCCGACTTCGTGGCCGACTTCACGCCAACCCTCATACCCGAAGTCGAAAGGGAACTCCTTTTGAAATCAGATATATCGTTTGGGGTATGGATCCTTTTTACGGACGGTGCTTCAAATATAAAGGGGTCCGGATTAGGCATAATTTTAAACCCCCCCACGGGTAACATTATTAGGCAAGCTATTAAAACTATCAGGTTAACTAACAACGAGGCCGAGTATGAAGCCATGATTGCAGGTCTCGAACTAGCTAGAAACTTGGGAGCAGAAGTCATTGAGGCGCACTGTGACTCTTTGCTGGTGGTGAGTCAAGTAAACAAAACCTTCGAAGTCCGAGAAGGTAGGATGCAAAGGTATCTGGACAAATTGCTTATCACCTTAAACCATTTCAAACAATGGACCCTACGGCATGTCCCACGAGAACGGAATAATGAGGCTGATGCTCTAGCAAATTTGGGATCGTCGGTCGAGGTAGGTAATTTGAGCTCGGGGATTGTCGTCCAACTTTCAAGATCGGTAATCAAAGAAGGGCACGCCGAAATAAATTCTACTAGCTTAACCTGGGATTGGAGAAACAAGTATATTGAGTACTTAAAAACGGAAAGCTCCCTTCAGACCCTAAAGATTCTAGGGCCCTACGGACTAAAGCTGCTCGATTTACGTTGGCTGCAGACGGAACACTATATCGAAGAATATTCGATGGACCGATGGCGGTATGTGTGGGTCCGGGAGATACCAATTATATCCTCCGGGAAGTACACAAGGGCACTTGTGGAGATCGCTCCGGCGTCAACACATTAGTCCGAAAAGTGATCAGAGCGGGGTGTTATTGGATCGATATGGGCAAAGATACAAAAGAATTTGTTCGTAAATGTGATAAATGTCAGAGGTTTGCGCCAATGATCCATCAAACCGGGGAGCAACTTCACTCGGTCCTATCCTCGTGGCCATTCATGAAATGGGGGATGGACATCGTCGACCCTCTGCCGTCGACCCTAGGTAAAGCCAAATTTATTTTATTTATGATTGACTATTTTTCTAAGTGGGTTGAAGCGCAGGCGTTCGAGAAAATAAGAGAGAAAGAAGTCATAGATTTTATTTGGGATCATATCATATGCCGATTCGGGAATAACCCGACAGGTACAGCCGCCATCGGCTCGGGAGCTCGGGCAACCTCGATGGCCTCCGTAGACCGGACTACCAAAGCCAAGGAGCTATTTTCTTCTTTTTCTTCTTTTTCTTCTTCTTCTTCTTCTTCTTCTTCTCTCAGTCGTTGGACCGAGTCAATCAAAAGGGCAATTGTTTTTCTCTTCACCCTGCGAGTTTTGGGCTTGGGGTCCTCTGACCGAGAGGAAGCTTTTTCGTTTCTTATTTTCCCCCTGTTTGGGGACCAGGGACTTGTTTCTTTCCTCGCCGCTTGAAGGACTCAAAGCGGCATCCTTGGTTACACCTGCACAAGAGGAAATCGGTAACGAATAGAACGCAAAGAATACTTCGAAGGAAACAGAAAGAAAACCTCACCATGGTTCTTGGCCTCCCATCTGCCTTTTGCCAAATCACGCCAAGTACGCTCGGCATAAGAGGAGATCGAGGCTAGCTTCCGAACCCAGTCCTCGAGGTCGGGCACCGCTTGTGGCATCCAATGGGCAGTTGAACATCAAGGAAGGACATCAGAAAAAATCAAAAAAGCACCTGAAAAGTGAACAAAAATCACTTACGGTCAAAATTCCATTCTTCAGTGAACGACATCTTCTCCTCCGGAATGAGGTCACGGGTCCTTACTCGGATATAACGACCCATCCAATCTCGATCCTTGTCTTCATCGATGCTCGACATCAATACCTTCGATGCCCGATGATGAAGTCTGATTAGTCCTCGAAAGATCTGAGGCCGAAACAGTCGAATGAAGTGGTTCAGAGAAAAATCCAACCCTCCGGCTTTGATAGAGAAAAAGCGCAATAAGATCACTATACGCCATAAAGAGGGATGGATTTGGCCAAGGGTGACTTGATACCTTTTGCAGAAATCAATAATCACCGGGTCGACGGATCCCAGTGTGAAGGGATAAGTGTAAACACTTAAAAACCCCTCCACGTAAGTAGTAACGTCCTCATCGGAAGACGGAATTTGCAGTACGACCTCGGAACCCCAGTTCCAGTCTTTTCGGACGGCCTCGAGGTGATCCTCCGTTATAGAGCATGTATACATCGATACGTGTTCACATCGACCCGGAACGGAGGAAGGGTTCTCCACCTTAAAATCGGTTTTCAAAATGCACGGGCCAGGAACATAGTCATGAACTGACGGCTCCATCGGCGCCTTATCATCAGACGGCCGTGAGGTAAAGGCTTTTTCCTTCTGAGGAATAGTTTTAGAAGTTTTCACCATTGATATGAAAGCAAAGAGTGCAAAGGAAGAAATAGACAGCACCAAAATTCTGGTATGAACGGCCCCGTAGCAGCAAAGTAGAAAGGATAAATAGGAAAGTCTGGAAGAAGAGAAGGCGCAAAAATGGTTAAAGTTGTGTGGAAAGATTATTTATAGACTAAGGCATGATGGTTCGGTATCAGCGGTGGCCGACCACCGTCTGAAACACATTAAATGCCTCGGTAAAACCGAGCTGATGGGACAGCCATCACATACGTCGAGATCGAGTTCGATAGAAATGTCGGCATAAATTCGATTGAGCCGCAGGGAAATCATATCGTTCCTCACCACATCCTTTCCGAGAAACGAGGGGACTATCTGTGTACGGTCAAAACCGGTTCTCAGTCATAAAGACCGGTCGAGACAATGACGTTTCAATCGAAGGGTATCCACATGGCGAGCTCGGACGAATTCCGAAGTAGGGATATCGAGTTTCGAGCTATAAGACCAATCAACCGCAAAACTCGATATCATTATCGAGCCCGCGTCTGAATCAGACTACGGGTTAACGACGACCGATATAGACCCCGAATATCGGTGCTCCAAGGCAGAACCGAGCTCGAACTAAGACTGGGGATTCGATCTAGCACCAAGCTCGAGTCAGTGCCAAGCTCGCAGACAAGAACCGTTACAACCACACCAAGGGAGAGAATCTTGGCGAGAATCAAGGGAGAGACAAACCATCATGGGTTCTCTACTATATGTATTATTTTATGTTATTACAAATAAAGTAGTGACCCTCTACCATAAAAAGAGAGATAGACTGCAATAGGGAAAAAAAAGATGAAGATTTCATTGTGCTTGTTCTTCTAATATTTTTCAGTCTTCCCTTCCATCATTTTCCATTTTCATAGCAAAAATACCTGTATCGTCATTTTGTATCAAAGAAATTTGCATACACTTAAAACCATATCTAAATTTAACGTTATCCGATTTTTCGGGTAAACAACTCCAAATACTATTTTTTTCAAAAATTATACTAATTTTTATATCCAAACGCCTACTAAATTACCTTTAACAAAAAAGCTCTGGAAAAATATAGCCGTTTTGGTCATTTCAGCACTCAAGAATGAAATCTAGCACTTTTCAACAAGTCTTTTATGGAGGAATTGGCTAAAAGGGTGAGGATTTTAATCAGTACAGGAGAAAAACACTACAATAGTCCCTGAAGTATAGGTGTACATCCATTTTGATCCATAATAAATAATCTTGGACACTAACGCTCCTTCAAGTTTGCAAACTGGGTCATTTAGTCTACAAATAACTAATACCTAAATAAATAATGAAAAAGATCAAATTAATTAAGTTAAAACTAACATCTTGCATCCAAGAGTGTTGCTTGGTCCGCATGTTGGTCAATGAAATGGGTGAAAAATCACGGGAGACCAAAATTCATATTAGGAGTGATTTTTTTCTAACTACCAAAGCGTTGGATGATAAAGTTACCCCGGCCCGATACATGTACCGGTAGGAAGTAACATGTATTCAATGAAATAGTTGAGGTGAGCACTAACTGATTCACATACCAGATTAAAACTAACACCAGACTAAAACTAACGTCTATAATAGTAGTTTAAACTTTCTGATAATGGGCATGTAAAAGAGAAAGGACAAAAGAAGGGCAAAAAAGATTAGCATATCCGTGCCAAATTTTGAGAGTCAAAATTATAATACTGTCGAGATAATCTTTTCGACTTCAATTTTAAGTAAAACTTAAAATTCTTGATACTTATCAACTACAAACAACAACTGCGCTCAGTTCCAAGCAAGAGTCAGCTATATGAATCCTCATTGTCCGTGTCGTTTTCTTACTCAATCTATAATTCTACATTATATTGTGTCAGTCAATCTATTGTGAAGTTGGGTCAGATTTAAATTGTCTTACCTTCACGACATTGCTCTGGACTCCATCTTGTGATTGTTCTCTCTTCAACACCATAACTATCCAAGCAAGATGGAGAAGCTGCAGGACTTTTGTTTCGACAATATTAAAAACAAGCAACGTTTTCGCTACACTTCCACATAGTCGAAGAGTGCACTTGAAGCCAGACCAAACCCTCAAACGACCATTGGTATTACCATTTTGTGCTGATAAAACAAGCACAGCATACTCAGAATGAACTAAAGCTGGATGATGACGATACGCGACAAAGTCCACTCCATACTGAGATCCCAATCTGACCACCCAATTTTTACTTCTTAAGTGAGAATAAGCTTTATATAAAACAGGAAAATTTTCCCTCTTGGATGTCATATAATTCCATAACTCATCACTGTTTTGTTCACGGTTGTTGTCGTCTACAATCTTGATGCAGTTTAGAGAATAGTATAGGTAAAAAGCTTCCTCCATACAGAGTTGAAACCATTGTTCATTATTTTATGCTGTTACCCTTGGCCTACCAAAACATGCGCGATTCAGGAGGTCAGTTTGTACAACATCTGCTTTAAGAAGTATACTCATACCGGAAAGCAGCCCTCGAGAATTTGATTGGATTAGAGAAGATTGAAGCTGGGAAACTATATCTGAAATCGGATCCGCAAGAGCTTTGGCTGCAGCACCCTTTCCTTTCCATCTTGGTGCCATTACAACTGCCAGATTCCTATTTTGTAACTGTTGAAGGAACAAAGTAAAATCTGTAACAAAAAATGGAGTAGTACAGAGGATTACTGGACCATAGGCATGTAAAGTCTCTCTTGACAATGTTCCAAGATTTAAGTTAGTATATCTTACAGATATTTTTTTCTGGAGTATCTTAAGATTATTTGCGGATCACAATTCCAACTGGCAATTAATTCATGTCATTTCTTATGAACAACACAGCTGCACTGAGATCCATGAGATTGTTTAGAATTTCGCACTGTCAAAGCACATCCAGGTACTATGGCATTTAGCCAGGCAACTATACTTGCTTCAAACTATAGGGGGTGCATTTGGTACGGGGAAAACTATAAGCACTAGATTATATTTGAGAACCCCTAGTGTTAGATAATCCTTATGTACGGAATATTGAGATACTACGGACCCAAGCATAGCATTTATGATAATAAAGATTCATACAACCGATCCCAACTAGCTTGGGATTGAGGAATAGCTATCTTATATTTGTATAGAAAGATGAATTCGTCCGTAAGTGATGGAAGTCAATTTCCTCCCCTTTTCGTGAAAAATGTTATCCGTAACTTAAGGTAACCAAACACATGGAATTTATCTCATCAAGGGAAATATCTCCGAGCCATACCAAAAACACCCTAGATCTAGACTGCGGACTTCTTCAGAAAAGAAAAAAGGGGCACCAAAATGATTGATGAAAAACAATAGTAAATTAACCAATCAATGACGCATAAGAAGTGCATGATAAGACCTGAAGAGCTAGATTCACACCATGTCAAACTTTTTTTTTTCGCTCCAAGTATCTAGTATCCGAAACTACTGGTGTAACTAATCCAGATTCATAGGGAAAAGCTCACTGGGGGGGGGGGAGGGGGGAGAGGGGGGGGGCAATTTGCTCCCTCCCTAAAGGTTTTTCATATCCTAGACTTATAGCATATTTGGCCAAGCTGGAACAATCAGCTTATTTTGAGAAGTATTTTTTTTAAAAATACTTTTGATAAGAACCAGTTTGTGTTTGGCTAATTAATTTGAAAAATATTTTTAAGCAGCAATAAGTGTTTGATCAAACTTTTAAAAAGTGATTCTAAGTGTATTTTTCTCAATAGTGTTTCTCAAAAAGTGCTTCTGGAAAGAAGCTACTCTTTTATATTTCTCCAAAACTGATTCTCCTTCTACTCAAAAGCACTTTTTTTCTTCTAAAAACTTGTCAAATACTTCAACTTTGGGAAAAAAATATTTTTTGGAGAAGCTTGACTAAACAAACTATTAAAACCCAAGACTTCTAGCCAAGGAAGCTGGAGAAAAATACATTAAGAAGGGGGGTCCACCCCAAAAATTTTCCATATCCTAACATAAAACTCGAGACTTTTGGTCAAGGGAGCAGGATCTCTGCCATCCCACCACACCCCTTGGAATATGTCAGAGTAAATAACTGATAGGATTAACAACTAAAATTAGAATCACAACAATATATGATACAATAATCAGTGAACCATATTCTCAGTATAAAGGGTGCAATTTAAACTATTTACATGTAACAACTTATTTACATCATATATATTGCAATTATTTTTTCCATTCGCTGATTATTTTCAAAGTTTGTTGCAAGTCTCTTTCAGCTTTGTTGCAAGTCAAGTCTTCTTAAGCTATTTTCAGTCTTCTTTTTCACATGTCTCTGTATTACTTACTTTTTGTCATTTCTCGTTTTGCTAGTTGTATTATGGTATTCTTATATCAGATAGCACTTCTTGTATTTTTATGTGTCAAGATTGTGTAGTGCTTGAATCAAAGCTCATCTCTGAATGTTCGTTTGGATCTTGCGCATCTTGATAATAGTTTTCGTCTTCGTAATTACTATCTTCTCCTGATCTTTGGGATATTTTTGGACTGAGACTTGGACTGTTTCTTGGACTGTTTCTTTCTGGGCTAGGATTTTTAATAATATGTTTGTCTTGCTTATCTTTGTCTTGAAAAAACTTCTTCAATGTTTGTTTAATAATAATTTCTATTTGGTATCAGAGCTAGAAGATTTTAGGACCACAAAAATTTATGAGACAACAAAATTTTGCGAAATATATAAGTATTCACCAGCAGATAATCTATTCTACTTTTGATATAATTCAAGGCATAATAGCATATAAAGAAGAGTTATTAGAATATTTAAATAGTCTAGAAGAAGTTGATTTAGGGATAGCAAATAGTTTAAGAGGAGTAGATTATAGAACTTTTATTATACAAGAAATTCTTAGAGTTAATAAAAGAATAAAACAAGAAAGAGAATATATAAAAGAAATTAAAAGAAAAATAGCACATATTCCGTTAGGATAAAAATATATACATGAGACAACATCCTTTGACTAAACAAATATCTAATAATTATTGAATTTTAAATAGAAAAATAGCAAAAAAAAAATAGAACTGATAAAATTAGTACAAAAGGTTAAAAAACTCTTAAACGCAACTTTAGAATTAGCTAAACAAAGAAAAGAATCCGAATCTAGATTTCAGATAACATCAAGTCAAATAGTAGCAAATATTATTAGTGAAGAAAACATATCTGCATTAGATTGGGAAATACAAGGATTAGAAGGTGATATAAATTATCAAGAACAAAGGATAAAATTCTTCAAACATAGAAAAATTTGGATACCACTTGGATAATTAACGACAATAGATAAATTAAAGAATCTAGAATATTTAGACTTAAGAATATATCCAGAAAAGAAATATAGAATATTAAAAGACAATTCGGTTATAAAGTGTAATTTTAGTAACGGAGAACATATATTACACACAGAAGATAAACAATATAATACTATAGTAGATCTAATAATTAATTTTAGTGAAAAATCACAAGAAAATAATAAAAACATAACAAGAACTTTAGATATAATAGAAGCGTTACAAAGTAAACAAAGAAGAGTTTTAGAAAAATTAGAACATAATTTTAATTTTTTAAAGTCACAAGAACTAGAGATAGATAGAAAAATATAGTTCTTAAATAATAAATTCAACCTAGAAAAGATACCTACAAAAACCGAGATAGGAAAATCAGTCAAAACTATTACAGAAAAACCTAAAGAACTAGAAATTCAAACTACTAAGTTAATAGAAAAGATAATTCATAAACTAGAATCATTGACAAGTGATATAGGTACATTAAAAGACACGATAGAGACACTAAAAGAAATCTCTCTTTCATGAACAATTTAGATATATACCCAATATATGATAAAGCCTTAAATTTTACAATAAAATTTCAGCCTAACCCAGAAGAATTCACAGATCATATTCCTCACGGAAAAACTGATCAGATAAAAATTAAACAAAATAATACTATAATAGCATTACTTCTAGAAGTTAATAAAAAGTTAGATATAATTATTAAAGACAAATCAGTAAAATCAGAAATAGAAATCCCAAAAGTAGAAGATTTAATCGAACAACTAAAAAGAGTAGAAATAACACCTCAAAGATAAAAATTAGTAAGAAAGCCTCAAAAATGGACCTTTTTCCAAGTAGGACCAGAACAACCGAAGAAAGACCAAGAATAAGTTTCTCAGATAATAGAATAGGTAATAATATGTTATCACGAATAATAAATAGAAGAAGACAAGAAGAAAATCAACAGCTAGATGAAATAATAGATATAGATAAAGATATACAAATTTTTCAGCAAAATCAATTAAGATTACTCAATCCAAAAACTTTTTATAATATAGGATATTTCTCAAATAACTCACAATTATATAGACATTATAGAGAAGAACAATTATCAGCTATAGGAGACAATGTTGCAACTATAAATTTAATTCATCCTGAATCAATACGACAAATGAGAAATTATAAAAGAAATTTAATGCATATGAGATTAATAGTAATAAGATTAAAAGGTTTAACTAGAAAAAAATTAGGAACTAAGGTATTAATAGTAGTATATGATGATAGATGGTTAGATTTGAAAAAATCTATAATAGGTTTAACCGAAGTAGACATGACAAATAATGGAGGAATATTTTATATAAGTCCAGATTATATGATAAATTTAGCAGAATTTGGAAAAAATATTAAGATAGTAATACAAACTAAAGGATATGAAGAAATAAATAATGAAAATAATTTATTAATATGCATAGGATTTATAGAAAAAATGGCAACAAATCGCAATACAAGATTTAAAATTAAGGTAGATGATGTACTAGAAGTAATGGAAAATAAAGGAATAAAATTAATCAAACCTATAAAAATAGACCCAGAAGAATATGTAGGACTAGAGTGGAAATTAAAAAAATTTACAAAACCCAGAATACTAAAATCAGAATCCCACTTAATGTATACAAATGCTAAAAGAGAAACGTCAATTAGATTTACAGACTACAATTATACTAATAAAAAAGAATTAGATGATGAAACAGAAAGTACAATAGAAAATAATGAACTTATGAATGTAGAAATAACACAAAATGATTTTGATGTAGATTTAGCATTAGAAAAAGCAAGAGAACTCACAAAGAAGAATAAAAATAAAACTTTCCAATGTAAAGGATGTAAATTAGGAAAATTAACTTTAAAAGAGACTGAAGAACATTTTAAAAAATGTAAATTAAGAACATATAATAAAGGATATAAAGATGAAGTAATAGCAGAAAAGAAACTAGAAAATTTTAATTTTTTTTAGAAGAATTGCAGGATAGTTATGACACTGAAGAAATAGACTCCTTTATAAGTCAAAATGAATTAATTGAATCAACCAGTTCTAGCCCTAGTCCTTTTCAAAGAACAACTCAACAATATAATATAGACAATAGTACAGGAAATGTACCTAGAAAAAGAGTATACAGAATAGCACAAGAAATAGAAACAGAAAACGTAAAACTAGTAGGAAAAAGAATGCCTATAGAAGAACCTATCCAATTATAAGAAAGAGGTAATAAAGGAAAATTTTTAAATATAGTAGCTCATGATCCACAAATGTGGAATTCAGTATTAGATCTTTAGAAGGGGATAGTAGTAGCCGACTATCTAAAAATATATAATGAGACAGATGCAGAAATAATATATAAATACATGGGAACTTTCTTAGGAGAATTAACAAAAGGATTATGGGAAGCATATAAGTCAGAATTTCAACAAGAATTCCAAGCTTTAATAGCAATGGGACCAAACCCTTATAATTTTACAAATAAAATACATAGTTTAATAATAGGAGAAGATCCAAATAGTGGATTAGTTATATTACAAAAGAATGCATTAATAAAACTAGAACAATTAAGTATAAGTAGTTGGCATCATATAAATAAATTTTTAAATGAGTATTTTTATTATTGTACTATTAGTGAAGATGCGTTTGACCAAGACTTAGGTAAAAAATTATTCAATAAATTACCAAGAGTTTTAGGTAGAGAAATAGAAGATAGATGGTATAAAAGAGATGGAGTAATACAAAATCCAAATTCAAAATGGTCAATTGGACATAAAATACAACATATAATGGAAATATTACAAGAAAAATGTACACATATACAAAAACAAAAACAATTAAAACAAAATGACATGGATTTTTGTAAAAATGTTATATATACAACTCAAAGTTATGATAAAGACAAATATAAAAGGAAGAAATATAAAAAATATAGGCCTCATTACAATAAAGGATATAATAGAAAGGGCTATTATCTTAGAAAATTATCAGCTTGGAAACCTTATCTAGATAAAAATAGACATGTTAGAAAATATAGAACGGAAAGAAATTATAAAAATAAACTAGAATGTTTCATTTGTGGAAGTATAGAACATTTGGCAAATACTTATCCAAAAAGGATTAATAGCAAGATAAGAAATTCACAATTAATAGAAGATTTTCAAGAAACATTAATACATGTAGACGAATATATGTCAGATAATGAAAGTATATATTCTATAGTAAGCATTGATATAGAAGAACAAAATAATATAGATTCATCCGATTCAGAGGAAGAAGAATTAATAAATGAAATAGGAATGGAAAATTTGGATTTAGAAGAAATACAAGCAAGTACATTAGTAAATATATCTGAAGAGTGTAATCATGAGTTTGAACGGAATAAATGATTAGATAGTATTCAATGTTGTATATGTAAATGGTACCCCAGTAAAAGTAAAAGGGCTAAGTGTAAACTATGTTATCTAGAAGGATGTATCATATGCATAGAAAAAGAATATAAAATAAAATTATAAAAAAAGATAAATAAATAGGTAATCCAAACTTAGATTCTACATTCAATCTAAGAATAATGACATTAGAAATAAGGATAAATGAATTAGAAAAAAGAATACAAAGATTAGAAAAAGAGAAAAAAATACTAGAAGAAACTAAAGAACAGGATCAAGAAGATCAAGAACTAATGAGTGTAGAAGATCACGGTGTATTAATATATAATGAAGATAAAAAATTAAGTACGATAAAAATACTTGCACGAATTAAAATAGAAGACTATGAGATAGAAACAATGGCAATAGTAGATTCTGGATGTACGAGATGTATAATAAATAAAAGAATAGTTCCACAAGAATTAATTAAAACTTTACATAAACCAGTCGCAGCAATGCAAATGGATGGGACACATAATATATATAAATATTATATAGATAAATCACAAATTAGTTTTGAAAATACATGTTTAGATTTCTATAAGCCTAGCTATAAGTTAGATAAAATATGGGTAAGAGACTTAAATATAAATGTAGACTTTGTATTAGGATTAAGTTTTATACTACAAAATAATGGTAATTGTTTAATTAGTAGAGATGGTGTAATAGTTTTTAAGAATATTACCCATACCCCATTACAAACAATAAATACAAGAACTAATATAAGAACAAGACTAAAAACAGATCAGAAAAATCTACAAGAAAAGCAAAAAGAATGTTGCAAAGAAGTAGAGACAAAAATACATGTTGTAAGATAGAAGAAGAATCTAAAGACCTAATATTAGAAGATAATCAAGATATATTAGAAAAAGATTATAATTTAATAGATGTTGAAACAGATTTATATAATTTTAGATCAGGAATAGAGAAAAATAAGAATAATAAAAAATCAAAAAGATTTAGATAACATAATAAAAATATTAGACGAAATAGAAATAATAGGAGAAAAACCCTTAAAATATTGAAAAAATAATAAAGTTATGTGTAAATTAGATATAATAAACCCAGAATATATAATTAAAACAGCCTCAATAGAAGCCACAAACCAAGATCTAGAAGACTTTAAAATCCAAATAAAAGAACTTATGAATTTAGGTGTAATTAGACGATCTACATCTAAACATAGGTCAGCCGTTTTTATGGTAAGAAATCATAGCGAAATAGTAAGAGGAAAAGCAAGAATGGTAATAAATTATAAAAGACTTAATGATAATACCAAAACAGATGGATATAAATTACCCGATAAAATAGAACTAATAAATAGAATACAAGAAAAAAAGATATTTAGTAAATTTAATTGTAAATCAGGATATTGGCAAGTAAAAATGCATGAAGAGAGTATAGAATGGACATCATTCACTTGTCCTGAAGGGCATTTTGAATGGCTAGTAATGCCATTTAGACTAAAGACAGCACCACCTATTTTTCAAAGAAAAATGGATAGTATATTTGGAGAATATAAAAGATTTATTTTAGTATACGTAGACGATATATTAGTATTTAGCAAAGATATTAAAGAACATTTAGGACATTTACAAACAGTCTTTAGATTATTTGTCGATAATGGAATAATAATTAGTAAAAAGAAAATGAAACTATGTAAGAATTATATAAATTTTTTAGGAGTAGTATTAGGGGATGAAAAAATTAAATTATAACCCCACATATCTAAAAAAAAGCTTTAAAAATGCCAGATAAATTAGATAATATTAAAGAATTACAGAAGTTTTTAGGAATAGTAAATTATGCAAGAAATTTCATAAAAGATTTAGGAAAAATAGCAGGACCTTTATATGTTAAGACAAGATCTACAACACAAAAATATTTTAATTCAGAAGATATAAAAATAGTATAAAAAATTAAAGAAAAAATAAAAAATATTCCTGACCTAAACAGGCTACTTAATTATAGAAACAGATGGAAGTTTTGAAGGATGTGGAGCTGTGATGACCCAAAATATCATCTTTAAATTTAATAATTAATTATGTGATCTAAGCACTATTTATCATTACTCGACTTGCGTGTGCAGTCCGTAAAAATTTTCCGGAAAGTTTTCAGGTGAAGAATGGATTAAAATGTGAATTAGATGTTTAAAACACAACTGAGTTGACTCTGGTTAACATTTTGAGCAAACGGACTCGGATCAGTATTTTGACAGTTCCGATAGGTCCGTATCGTGAATTGGGACTTGGCGTACGCCCGAAACCAAATTCCGAGGTCCCTAGCCCGAGATATGGAATTTTGATGAAAAATTTAAAGTTTAAGTTCGAATAGTGACCGGATGTCGAATTATGTGCAAATGACCCCAGAATAGAATTTTGATGATTCCAACAGCTCCGTATGGTGATTTTGGACTTAGGAGCGTGATCGGAATTTTATTTGGAAGTCGGTAGTGAAATTAGGCTTGAAATGCCGAAAGTTAAATTTTTGGAAAGTTTGACCGAGGGGTTGACTTTTTGATATCGGGGTCAAAATCCGATTCTGAAAATTTTCATAGCTCAGTTATGTCATTTATGACTTGCGTGCAAAATTTGAGGTCAATCGGACTTGATTTGATAGGTTCCGGTATTGTTTGTAGAAATTAAAAGTTTCAAAGTTCATTAGGCTTGAATCTATGTGTGATTCGTGATTTTAGCGTTGTTTGATGTGATTTGAGGTTTCAAATAAGTTCGTATGATGTTTTAGGACTTGTTGGTGTATTGGGTTAAGGTTCCGAGGGCCTCGGGTGAGTTTCGGATGGTTAACGGATCAAAAACGGGACTTAAACAGCTGTTGCAAAAGCTGCTGCAATTTTCTGTTGGAAATGCTGTCATAATCGAACTTCCTGAGAATCGAAGGTAGGCTCGAGATCCGTGATCGATGGCAGGCTCGAAATCCATGATCGATGGCAGGCTCGAGAGACATGATCGAAGGCCACTGATCGAAGGCCCAGGATCGAGAGCTATGACCAAGGCCAGTGATCGAAGGCCATAAAGATCGAAGCCATGATCGATAACCAGGATTGATGGCTGTGATCGAGCCCCAGGGTCGAGGGCCATGATCGAAGGCCATGACCGAGGAGCATGATCGGACTCCCCTTAATCGGACACCCCATGATCGGACTCCCATGATCGAGGTCCAGGATCGAACCCCATAGAATCTCCCAACAGGAGTAAACACATAAGTAGATTATAGAATTACGAAGCTCACTCATAAGTGGAGCACCATAGAAGGACTCGTTTCGATACTGAGAACCGAATCAAGTTAAGAAAATTATTCCTTTATATTATATCAAGGTCGTATCTGTAACGAAACCAACTGATGTAGCGACCTCCGCCATACCATAAAATATATATATCAACGGCTAGGTCTCCACCTCTAGGAGGCCTTCTACCCGCCTGTCCTCCACCCCTAACTGGTCGTGTGGGTGGTGTAGTAACTGCAATGGGGTACGCAGCCTGAGTGCTTTGATGAAATAAGTCTCTCCTAATTTTTTGATAATTTTTTTCTCATGATATGCCTAGTATCACCGTATTCATAACAACCCCTTTGCGGGTTAAGCTGCTCATATTGTGTGGGGTTCATTATGTGTTGTGATTTTGTTTAACGGAAATTATTTAGAAGGAGCAAATGGAAAGCTTCGATTGGAACAATGTGCATATTACTTGTGATTCAGAACTGAGGATGAGATCCTTGTATTTTAAAATAAACTGATATGGTTAAACCGGGCTACGAGCTGCGGTGAAAGTTATATAAGGACGAGATCCTTATAAGGAAAATTCTTGTGTTTAAGTTCTCCCTTGTGAAATTAAATTTGTACTATAGTACTAATAGGGAGTCATTCCTGTTAGGCTTATTTGAAAATTCTATATGAAATTCTCTGTGCATACTTGCCAATTTTGTGTTGTAATTATGGAGTTTTAACCTACGAGATAGGTTCCCGCCCAGGCGACGTTAAATGTGACTCATTAACTCGGGTAAATAATTATGAGGTCTTCATGCCTCGTATCTCGTTATCAGTATTATGAAGGTTTAAAACGAGATTTTTGTTAACATGAAGTTAATTGACGATTTTGTAATTGATTATGAACAACTATTAAGACCAGATTGACCCAGAAGGGTGCTCCGTTCATATGGGCCGAGGAATGTGAGGAGAGCTTCCAAAAGCTCAAGACAGCTTTGACTACAGCTCCAATGTTGATATTACCTACAGGTTCATGGTCTCATACTGTGTATTGTGATGCATCGCGTATTGGTCTCAGTGCAGTGTTGATGTAAGACGGTAGGGTGATTGCCTACGCGTCCCGACAGTTAAAGGTACATGAGAAGAATTATCTGGTCCATAACCTTGAGTTAGCAGCTATTGTTCATGTCTTGAAGATTTGGCGGCATTATTTGTACAGTGTCCATTATGAGATCTACACCGATCACCGGAGTCTACAACATCTGTTTAAACAGAAGGACCTTAACTTGCGTCAGCGGAGGTGGTTGGAGTTGCTTAAGGATTATGATATCACCATTCTCTATCATCCTGGGAAGGCCAATGTGGTGGTCGATGCCTTGAGTCGTAAGGCGGAGAGTTTGGGCAGCTTAGCATATTTACCGGTAGCAGAGAGGCCTTTGGCCTTGGATGTTCAGGCCTTGGCCAACCAGTTTGTTAGATTGGATGTTTCCGAGCCGAGCTGAGTTTTAGCTTGCGTGGTTTCTCAGTCTTCTCTTTATGATCGTATCAGGGAACGCCAATATGATGACCTCCATCTGCTTGTCCTTAAGGATACAGCTTAGCACAGTGATGCCAAGGAAGTAACTATTGGAGATGAAGATGTATTACGGATGCAGGGCAGGCTATGTGTGCCAAATGTAGATGGTTTGCGCAACTTGATTTTCCAGGAGGCTCACAGTTCGCAATACTCCATTCATCCGGGTGCTGCAAAAGTGTATCAGGATTTGAGACAGCACTATTGGTGGAGGCGGACGAAGAAATACATAGTGGAGTATGTAGCTCGGTGTCTAAATTGTCAACAAGTGAAATATGAGCATCAACGACCAGGTGGATTGTTTCAGAAGTTAGAGATTCCATAATGGAAATGGGAGAAGATCACTATGGATTTCGTTATTGGGGTCTCACGGACTTGGAGGAAGTTTGATGCAGTTTGGGTGATTATGGATAGATTGACCAAGTCAGCTCATTTCATTCCTGTGATTATTACTTACTCTTCAGAGCAGCTGGCTCGGGTTTATATTCGCGAGATTGTCACACTTCATGGTGTACCGGTATCTATCATCTCTGACCGGGGTACACAGTTTATCTCATGGTTTTGGAGGGATGTACATCGAGAGTTGGGTACTCGTGTGGAGTTGAGTACAACATTTTATCCTCAGATGGACGGGTAGTCCGAACGCACTATTCAGATAATTGAAGATATGCTTCGTGCGTGTGTGATAGATTTTGGGGGTGCTTGGGATCATTTCTTATCACTTGCGGAGTTTGCTTACAACAACAGTTACCAGTCAAGCATTCAGATGGCTCTGTATGAGGCCTTGTATGGTAGGCGGTGCCGGTCCCCAGTGGGTTGGTTCGAACCGGGCGAGGCTAGGCTAGGCTATTGGGTACAAACTTGGTTCAGGATGCCTTGGAAAAGGTTAAGTTAATTCAGGATTGACTTTGTACAGCGCAATCTAGACAGAAGAGTTATGCGAATCGGAAGGTTCGT
Organism: Nicotiana tomentosiformis; assembly: GCF_000390325.3. NCBI lineage: Eukaryota > Viridiplantae > Streptophyta > Magnoliopsida > Solanales > Solanaceae > Nicotiana > Nicotiana tomentosiformis. The sequence goes on along the minus strand of NC_090822.1, from coordinate 113,188,375 downwards.
GATGTTGCATTCATGGTTGGTGAGCAGGTATTGCTCCGGGTTTCGCCTATGAAGGGTGTGATGAGGTTCGGGAAGAAGGGCAAGTTGAGCCCTAGGTATATTGGGCCTTTTGAGATTCTTGAGAGAGTTGGAGAGGTGGCTTACAAACTTGCACTACCACCTAGTCTTTCTGCGGTTCATCCGGTATTCCATATTTTTATGCTTCAGAAATATCACGGCGATCCGTCTCATGTGTTAGACTTCAGTTCGGTTCAGTTGGACAAGGATCTATCTTATGTTGAGGAACCAGTGGCTATTTTAGATAGGCAGGTTCGAAAGTTGGGGTCAAAGAATATTGCTTCCGTGAAGGTTCAATGGAGGGGTCATCCGGTTGAGGAGTCGACTTGGGAGGCCGAGCATGATATACGTAGCTGTTATCCACACTTATTCACTAGCTCAGGTACTTTTTCTAACTCTGTTCGAGGACGAACGTTTGTTTTAGAGGTGGAGAATGTGATGACACAAAATGTCATCTTTAAATTTAATGAATAATTATGTGATCTAAGCACTATTTACCATTACTTGACTTGCGTGTGCAGTCCGTAAAAAATTTTCGGAAAGTTTTCAGGTGAAGAGTGGATTAAAATGTGAATTAGATATTTAAAACACAACTGAGTTGACTCTGGTTAACATTTTGAGCAAACGGACTCGGATCAGTATTTTGACAGTTCCGGTAGGTCCGTATCGTGAATTGGGACTTGGGCGTATGCCCGGAACCAAATTCCGAGATCCCTAGCCCGAGATATAGAATTTTAATGAAAAATTTAAAGTTTAAGTTCGAATAGTGACCGGATGTCAAATTATGTGCAAATGACCCCGAAATAGAATTTTGATGATTCCAACAGCTCCGTATGGTAATTTTGGACTTAGGAGCATGATCGGAGTTTTATTTGGAAGTCCGTAGTGGAATTAGGCTTGAAATGACGAAAGTTAAATTTTTGGAAAGTTTGACCGAGGGGTTGACTTTTTGATATCGGGGTCGAAATCCAATTCTGAAAATTTTCATAGCTCCGTTATGTTATTTATGACTTGCATGCAAAATTTGAGGTCAATCGGACTTGATTTGATAGGTTCCGGTGTTGTTTGTAGAAATTGAAAGTTTCAAAGTTCATTAGGCTTGAATCTATGTGTGATTCGTGGTTTTAGCATTGTTTGATATGATTTGAGGTTTCAAATAAGTTCGTATGATGTTTTAGGACTTGTTGGTGTATTGGGTTGAGGTCCCGAGGGCCTCAGGTGAGTTTCGGATCGTTAACGGATCAAAAACGGGACTTAAACAGCTGCTGCAAAAGCTGCTGCAATTTTCTGTTGGAAATGCTGTCATAATCGAACTTCCTGAGAATCGAAAGCAGGCTCGAGATCCATGATCGATGGCAGGCTCGAGATCCATAATCGATGGTAGGCTCGAGAGCCATGATCGAAGGCCCAGGATCGAGAGCTATGACCAAGGCCAGTGATCGAAGGCCATAAAGATCGAAGCCATGATCGATAACCAGGATTGATGGCTGTGATCGAGCCCCAGGGTCGAGGGCCATGATCGAAGCTATGATCGAAGGCCATGACCGAGGTCCATGATCGAGGACCATGATCGGACTCCCCTTAATCGGACTCCCCATTATCGGACTCCCATGATTGAGGTCACCTTGGACAGATCTGTAAGATATAAAATCAGGGGGGCTTCGTCCCATTCGCCATTTTTAACAACTTGGAGCTTGAGCAGAGGTAATTTTTGATATATCTTCAAGAAAAAATATTGGGGTAAGTGTTCTTAACTCAATCTTGGTTAGATTACCCGAATCCATCACTGTTTTTAACATTTAATTGGTGATTTAAGTTGGAAAAATTTGAAAACCCTCTTGGATAGATTTGAGGATTTGAGGGTCGAATCGTTATCGGAATTTAGTCATTTTGTTATGGTTAGACTCGTGGTTGAATGAGCGTTCATATTTCGTAACGTTTTCCGGATTCCGAGATGGTGGCCCCACAGGCCATTTTTGAATTAATTTCGAATTTTTATTGAAAAATGTAGTATTTTCTTATAGAATTAATTCTATAATTTTTGTTGACTGTATCGAATTAATTATGACTAGATACGAGTCGATCGGAGTCGGAAAATCGAGAAAAAAACATAATACTTAATTAAATTGGAGTAAGTCGAGGTAAGTTACTTGTCTAACCTTGTGTGGGGGAAATTTCTCCTAAAATTGATATTAATGTGATTATTAAAATGTGTTGAAAGTCGTGTACACGAGGTGACGAGTGTGTACACGGGTTAAATATGAAGGATTATATTTTTAAATTGTGTAGATCATTGTTGTGCATTTATTAAGTTATTTTATCTTGTTATATTCTTCATCATTGATCTGTGATATATATATTTTAAATTTGTTTGCCTTTTCCCTACTAATTGTTTTACCTGTTTAATTGAAACTTGGTTTCTTTCATACTGTGCATTATTTGAAGGTTAATTTTCTTTAAATTAAATATTATTAATATGAAATATTTGACATTTTAAATTTTGATATTGAAGCAACGTATTAATAATTTGAAATATTATTTTCCTGAATTATTTATTCTTGAATATTTTCGTAAGACTTTTTTTTTTTTGGATTATTCTGGCATGAGCCGTGAGCTCTTTATTATTGAAAAATATTGTTGTTGATTTTTTTGTTGTGGAAAATTGAAATATTGGGCACTTGAGGTGCAAATTGTGATATATTGTGATATTGATACGCATGCGGTGGTATAAGGTCTGGGTGTTGAAACGCATGCGGTGAGATAAGGGTGGTTTGATATGCGTGGCTAGTAGGGGTGACTACTAGAAGTCATGCAGTGTGATAAGGGTGGCTAAAACGCGGGATGCTATTTCGGGAAAAATATTTTCTTTAAATAAATTGTGAAGGCTCCCGCGGTGATATAAGAAAATGAGATATTGTGAATTTATTTATGATTTGGGACTACGAGGCGGTACCTCGGGAGTGCCCTTGTTGATATTGATTTATGGCCATAGTTGCTTTCGATTAATTGTTGTGATTTTCATAAAGTTGAAGGAAATTCTGTTTTGATTCCACGAGATATTATTTGTAATTATTTGATGTCATTAGATGTGACATACTATTTGATTCATTTCCAATGTCATTTTATTTTACTACATTGATAAACATTTTACCATGCCATTATTATATTCCAGTAGGGCCTCACCTGACCTCGTCACTACTCTACCGAGGTTAGGCTTGGCACTTACTGGGTACCGCTGTAGTGTACTCATACTACGCTTCTGCACATCTTTTTGTGCAGATCCAGGTACATTTTACCAGCCTAGAAGTCAGTGAGTTACTTGCGCACGGAGACTTTGAGTTATATCTGCCAGCGTCCGCAGACTCCGGAGTCCCCTTCTATCATTTTATGTTGCTTCCTTATATTTTATTTAGACCTTGACATATAGAGACATTGAGAATAAATTCTTAGAAGCTTGTGACTTATTTCTACTGGGTTTTGGGAGTTAAAATTGTTTGAATTGTAGTTTATTTATTTTAAATATTTATTATTATTCCGCATTGATAGACTTACCTAGTCTTAGAGACTAGGTGCCATCACGACATCCTACGGAGGGAAATTTGAGGTCGTGACAGGAGCAGTATTAAAGGCAAAAACCAATAAATATAAAGATAAAAATGAAAAAAAAATATGTGCCTATCAAAGTGGTAAATATAAAGAAAAAGAAAATATGAGTAGTATAGATACAGAAATATTAGCTGTAATCTATGGATTAAATAGTTTTAGATTATATATATTAAATAAATCAGAAGTATTAATTAGAACTGACTGCGAAGCTATAGTTAGATTTCACCAAAAAATAAATGAGAAAAATAGTAGCAGACGAAGATGGTTAAATTTTCTTGATACTATATCAATATATAACCTAGTATTTGAACATATTAAAGGAAAAGACAATAATTTAGCAGAACAATTAAGTAGATTAAAGATTACTGTTAATTAATAAGTATATTGTATTTACAACATGAGACCAACAGCCCCCAAGACTGGAGACAAGGGAAAAGGCATCAACGCCTCACCCACAGACACGTATTCTCAGACAATGTTAGGTAATCTTTTATTTAAACCACGTGCATCAGTAGAACAAGCTAGTATAGATAGAATATATTTTGAAAAACATAATCTAATATTTTTTTCACCTTCAAATATGTCCTTTAGAATATTATCAGAATGTGTCATAGACAGACCACAAAGGTGTTTAATATATAATTTATGGATAGCTTATAATAAAAAGGACACTAAATACTTTATAGCAGCCCTTAATGCTTTAGGACAATTTTTCACAGAGAAAAACCAAGAAAAAAGATTTAAATATTATGTAGTTATACATGACAAGAAAAATGGTATTTTTCAAATATGGTTGGAAGTATTAGATTCTATTAAAGATTTTGAAAAACCCTTATTCAAAGGTTTCAACGACTTTACTGAAGCATTAGACTATGCAAGAGGAATATTAGGACTAAATTATTATATCTCCCCAGCTCTTAGACAAAATTCGAAAAAAATACCCTAATATAATATTCAAAAAGACACAGACAAAATAATTTTTTGTGACCATTGTTCTTCAATGACGGAAGCTTTCAAAAGACTCAACCAAAAGAATGAATCCCTAGAACAAGAAAAATCAAGAATGATGGAGCAGATAAAAGTATTAGAACAGAGACTTCAAGCAATAAAGTTTGAGCTAGTACAATCTCAGACCCAAGAAGTCCCTCATTTGAGTTCTCCATCTCAAAATAAAATGGATGAGAAGGGTGTGCATTCCCTACTGAATGCAATAAAATTCACTGTATCGGATGAAGATACAGCTAGTCCGGTTCAAACGGTAGCCGGTAAAGACTTATCAAATCCGTTGATGGCTGTCACTTTGCTAAAAAGTGAAGAAGAAGGATCATCAAGCCAGTTAAGAAGAAGACTACCAAAAACATTGATACAAGGAGAAGTATTAAGAAAAAAGGGAATAACTTCCAAAAAGAAAAAAAAATGAAAAAATAGAAATTATTGTTAAACAAACATTGGAGAAGTTTTTTCAAGACAAAGATAAGCAAGACAAACATATTATTAAAAATCCTAGCCCAGAAAGAAACAGTCCAAGAAACAGTCCAAGTCCCAGTCCAGAAATGTCCCAAAGATCAGGAGAAGATGGTAATTACGAAGACGAAAACTATTATCAAGATGCGCAAGACCCAAACGAAGATTCAAAGATGAGCTTTGATTCAGTAGCACTACACAATCTTGACACATAAAAATACAAAAAGTGTTATCTGATGTAAGAGTACCATAATACAACTAGCAAAAAGAGAAATGACATAAAGTAAGTAATACGGAGACATATGAAAAAGAAGACTGAAAATAACTGAAGAAGACTTGATTTGCAACAAAGCTGAAAGAGACTTGCAACAAACTTTAAAAATAATCAGCGAGTGGAGAAAATAATTGCAAAAAGACAAATAAAAGAGAATCATTTATGTTCAAGCCATGTGACGATGGGACCCAAAAGAAGTACCCGACAAGGCTGAAAAGAAAAATTCTAAAAGAGTTTAGAGTCCGTTTTTGTCACGACCCCAAATTCCCTCCGTAGGATATCGTGATGGCACCTAGTCTCTAAGACTAGGTAAGCCTATCAATGAGGAATAATAATAAATATTTGAAATAAATAAACTATAATTCAAACAATTTCAACTCCCAAAACCCGGTAGAAATAAGTCACAAGCTTCTAAGAATTTATTCTCAATGTCTCTATATGTCAAGGTCTAAATAAAATATAAGAAAGCAACATAAAATGATAGAAGGGGACTCCGGAGTCTGCGGACGCTGGCAGATATACCTCGAAGTCTCCGTGCGCAAGTAACTCACTGACGTCTAGGCTGGTAAAATGTACCTGGATCTGCACAAAAAGATGTGCAGAAGCATAGTATGAGTACACCACAGCGGTACCCAGTAAGTGCCAAGCCTAACCTCGGTAGAGTAGTGACGAGGTCAGGTGAGGCCCTACTGGAATATAATAATGGCATAGTAAAATGTTTATCAATGTAGTAAAATAAAATGACATTGAAAATGAATCAAATAGTATGTCACATCTAATGACATCAAATAATTACAAATAATATCTCGTGGAATCAAAACAGAATTTCCTTCAACTTTATGAAAATCACAACAATTAATCGAAAGCAACTATGGCCATAAATCAATATCAACAAGGGCACTCCCGAGGTACCGCCTCGTAGTCCCAAATCATAAATAAATTTACAATATCTCATTTTCTTATATCACCGCGGGAGCCTTCACAATTTATTTAAAGAAAATATTTTTCCCGAAATAGCATCCCGCATTTTAGCCACCCTTATCACACCGCATGACTTCTAGTAGTCACCCCTACTAGCCACGCGTATCAAGCCACCCTTATCTCACCGCATGCGTTTCAACACCCAGACCTTATACCACCGCATGCGTATCAATATCACAATATATCACAATTTGCACCTCAAGTGCTCAAATAATTTAACTTGCCAAAATAATTCAACAACAATATTTTTCCACAATAAAGAGCTCACGGCTCATGCCAAAATAAATCATCAATAATAGTTTTCCACAATAAAGAGCTCACGGCTCATGTCAAAATAATTCATCAATAATATTTTTCCATAATAAAGAGCTCACGGCTCATGTCAAAATAATTCAACAATAATATTTTTCCACAATAAAGAGCTCACGGCTCCCTCACAATGAGTATAAAAATATTCAGGAGTAAATAATTTAGGAAAATAATATTTCAAAATCTTTACTACGTTGCTTCAATATCAAGTTTTAAAATGTCAAATACTTCATATTAATAATATTTAATTTTAAAAAAATCAACCTTCAAATAATGCACAGAATAAAAGAAACCAAGTTTCAACTAAACAGGTAAAACAATTAGTAAGAAAAGATCAAACAAATTTGAAGTATATATCTCAGATCAATGATGAAGAATATAACAAGATAAAATAATTTAATAAATGCGCAACAGTGATCTACACAATTTAAAAATATAATCTTTCACAATTTAGTCCGTGTACACACTCGTCACCTCGTGCACACGATTTTCAACACATTTCAATAATCACATCAATACCAATCCTAGGGGAATTTTCCCTCACACAAGGTTAGATAAGTCACTTACCTCGACTTGCTCCAATTTAACCAAGTATTATGCTTTTTCCTCGATTTTTTGACTCCGATCGACTCGTATCTAGTCATAATTAATTCGATACAGTCAACAAAAATTATAGTAATCAATTTCATAAGAAAATATTATATTTTCATTAAAATCCGAAATTAGCTCAAAATTCACGGAATCCGGCGAAACTTATAAAATCCGATAACCCATTCAATTACGAGTCCACCCATACCAATTTTACCAAAATCCGATAACAACTCGACCTCCAAATCTTAAATTTTTGTTTTTGGAAGATTTTGCAAAAATCTTGATTTTTCTTCCATAAATTCACGGATTCATGATGTAAATGAGTATGGAATCATGAAATATAATCAATATAGGATAAGGAACACTTACCCAAATGTTTTCCCGTGAAAATCACCCAAAAATCGCCCAAGAACCGTGCTCCAAAAATTCAAAACGAAATGAATGAAATGAGCATTTTTGGTCCTTAAGTTTCTGCCAATCCGTCACTAAAAGTCCATTTTTCGTCACTAAAAGTCTACCAGAAACAGCTCTACCAGTCTTACTTCAATTGATCATAACTTTATGTACAAATGTCCAAATAATAAATGGTTTAACTTTCTGGAAACTAGAATCCACCGACTACAACTTTTGTGTTTTGCAATTATTCTGATTCCTTATGCATTGCGAGATATAAGCTCCCAAAGTCGGCTGCATGCATCAGAATTTCTGGCGAATTTTCTGGCGAAACTGCTCTACCAGTCTTCATTCAATCCATCGTAACTTTCTGTACAAATGTCCAAATAATGCATAGTTTAACTTTCTGGAACCTATAATCATACGAATACAACTTTTATGTTTTGCACATTTTCTGATTCCTTATGAATTGCGAGATATAAGCTTCCAAAGTTGGCTCCACGCACGGAATTTCTGCAACAGAAATTTCCAGCACTCTTTGTCCGAAATCCATTCCGTTTACCTTCCGAAATCCACCCGAGACCCTCGGGACCTTAACCAATTATTCCAACATGTCCCAAAATACCATACAAACTTAGTCGAGCCTTCAAACTACATCAAACAATATCAAAACGATGAATCGCACCTCAAATCAAAATCAATGAATTTTGAACTTTTAAATTCTATATCTTGTGTCGAAACACATCAAATCGATTCAGAATGACTTCAAATTTTGCACACAAGTCATAAATGACATAACTGAGTTATAAAAATTTTCAGAATCGAATTTCGACCCCGATATTAAAAAGTCAACCCCTCGGTCAAACTTCCCAAAAATTCAACTTTCGGCATTTCAAACCTAATTCTACTACGGACTTCCAAATAAAATTTCGATCACGCTCCTAAGTCCATAATCACCATACGGAGCTGTTGGAATCATCAAAATTCTATTTCGGGATCGTTTGCACATAATTTGACATCCGATCACTATTTAAACTTAAACTTTTAATTTTTCATCAAAATTCCATATCTCGGGCTAGGGACCTCGGAATTTGATTCTGGGCATACGCCTAAGTCCCAAATCACGATACAGACCTACCAAAATTGTCAAAATACTGATCCGGGTCTGTTTGCTAAAAATGTTGACCAAAGTCAACTCAGTTGAGTTTTAAAGCTCTAATTCACATTTTAATTCATTTTTCACCTGAAAACTTTCCGAAAATTTTTTACGGACTGCACACTCAAGTCGAGTAATGGTAAATAGTACTTAGATCACATAATTAATCATTAAATTTAAAGATGATATTTTGGGTCATCACAGTTTTTAAATCCGCACAAAGATTTCAGCTATAAAAGGAAGAAAACGGAACGAAGAGAAGAAATCAGAAGAAAAAACACAAGCCCCTCTTTTCTTTCAATCGTTCATCATCCACAACCCCTCTCAAACCCCTCTCTGTAAAATTTTTCTGTATGTATGCTATGTTAGCTCCTATACTAAGTCTGTAAGATAAATAAATCCTATGTTCTGGTGTGCAAGTGTTTATTTTCAAGTCCAGTAAAATTCTTTCGGGTTCACCGAAAGAGAAATCTCTCTCCTATAATCATGTAAGTTACTGTTTAATAAATTATGACTGCTTATTACCCTTATTAAGTTATTCATATTATGTCTATATTTCATATCATGTCTATATTTCATATTTTGTAAATTTTTATAAAATCACTCTAAGTATATGGTTATCTTCCCAGTTTCTTAATAGTTCTAATGGATTAACCTGTAAATTCCTAGGAGAAACTAGTTAAAAAGCCCATAAGTCCAGATATTACAACAAGGGCGCTAAAAGGGTAAATAAATCTAACTATGGCCAGGGTGTGGTTAAAGAAGGAGATGTTAAGAAAAAGATTGATTCAGATCTGATCTTTTAAATAATTGGGAAGAAGAGATGAACAAAGTGAATATTAAATCTTAAAAAAAAGAGAGGGTAATATCAGCTCATAATTTTGAAAAACATTAAATATACATTTTTATAGATAAAGAGAGAGAGTACCGAGTAGGATTTTAACAACATAAGCTAAAAAACAAATCTGAAAGCCTATAACCAATTAATTATTTTATCTTCTACTATCATTTTACTATTAATTATTATTATTTTTCACTTTTATATATATATATATATATATATATATATATATATATATATATATATATATATATATATATATATATATTTCTGAAGCACCGTTGTACTCCTAAAACTTCACTTTAAAACCTCGTGGAGCTTGTTCAGTTAAAGGATATTTCAGGCTGAAAACTTGTTGAGGTTTTGTTTTTAAGATGAAATATTCTTAAAATGAGGGTGAATGGGAAATGGAGGGAAAATGAAATTTTGAGTAAAATTTTAAGTTTTCCCCTCTTGACAATGAGACATTGTCCCATATTGGAAGAGGAAGACATTTTTGGTGGGTATATATATAATTGCTCTTCTTGTAGCTCTTAAAGAGTTAAGAAGAAAGCAAGCCTCGCGCCGTCGTCGTCGTCGCTCGCTCGGCTTCGGCTACGGATTCGGATTCGGATTTGGATTTGGTTAAATGATCGATTGATTGATTAATTTTCTGGACCAAATTTATTTGTTAATAGTAAATATTAACGTAAGATTATCCGCATTTGTAACGGATATTTTCCAATCCGTGTATTGACCATTTGGCAGCCGCCTAATGCTCTTCCCACCATAAAGGTGCTTGCTCCACAAACATGAAGGTGCTTGCTCCACAAACATGAAGTGCTTGCTCCACAAACATGTAATGCTTGCTCCACCATGGAGGGTGGACGTTTGGTCTTCTTCAACATTTTGCTGCTATATATATGTGCAGCAGATGTTGAAGAAAGACACTCAACACACAATATACAATTCGCTCAACAAATTGGCTATACATTGCACTCCTTCCTCTCAGCATTTCCATACGATTTTCTGAGTATATACTTCTTCGTTTTGCATTATTTTTAACTTCAAACAAAGCAACTGTAAGTGTAATTTGCTACCGAACTTTGTGTTCGTTGAAACACTAGGGTTTGAAGTACCGCTACACCAGTGTGTTATTCGTTCTATCCTGGGAGAAAATAATCCATAACCTTGGGTACTAGGAGGGGATTAAATTCCTTAAGGAAACACTGTGAATTCAGTGGGCTCGAATTAATTATTGTTTCATTATGCTAACTTATATTTTGCAGAATTATTATTTACAAATACAGCAATATTGGCGGGAATAACAATCTTAAGGAATTTAATATTAATTTCTGTATTTGTGTTATTCTTATTATTCTGCAAACTAAAACCTTTGTGGTTTGTGTACTCCCGTTTTGGAGAGTTAAGCCTTCGTGGCGTTTTGTTGGATATTAAAATCTACGTGATTTTTACTCCAGTTTGAAAACGTGTATTAAACGTTTGTTTGTGTCATTCTTTTACAGAAAAAAATAATGACTGAAAGCGAAAACCAAGCTGTTCCGATGGTAACTACCAACGCATCGACAAGCCGAACACCGGCGTTGGCACCGGTAGAAAAATTCGAAAAATTTTTCGGGATTGATTTCAAGCGCTGGCAGCAGAAGATGTTCTTCTACTTAACTACGTTATGTCTATAGAAGTTCATCAAGGAAGATGTTCCTGATCTGTCAGATAAAACTCCAGATAATGAACGCTTTCTCGTGATTGAAGCGTGGAAGCATTCTGATTTTTTATGCAAGAATTATATTCTTAGCGGGCTGGATGATAATCTGTATAATGTATACAGTAGCATGGAGACCTCAAAAGAATTGTGGAATGCGCTTGAAAAGAAATATAAAACTGAAGATGCCGGGATGAAGAAATTCGTTGCCGCAAAATTTTTGGACTACAAAATGGTAGATAACAAATCTGTTATTACCCAAGTCCAGGAATTGCAAGTGATTATTCATGATCTACTTGCTGAAGGTCTTGTCATCAACGAAGCATTCCAAGTAGCAGCAATAATTAAGAAGTTGCCTCCGTTGTGGAAGGACTTCAAAAATTATTTGAAACACAAACGAAAGGAAATGTCCCTTGAAGATCTCATTGTTCGGTTGAGAATCGAAGAGGACAATAAAGCTGCTGAAAGGAGAGGCCATGGAAATTCAACAATAATGGGAGCAAATATTGTTGAAGCTAACAAAAAGAGGAAGAAGGCTTCTGGTCCGAAATACAACCCAAGCAAGAAGCGGTTCAGTGAAAACTGCTACAACTGTGGGAAAACTGGACACAAGTCTACGGAGTGTCGTGCTCCGAAGAAAGACAAGAAAAGAGGTCAAGCAAACATGGTAGTAAACCATGATGATGTTGATAACTTATGTGCCATGCTTTCTGAATGTAACTTGGTGGGAAATCCCAAACTGTGGTGGTTTGATTCAGGAGCCACTCGCCATGTTTGTGCAGTTAGAGAGGCTTTTGCTTCTTATGCTCTTGCTGAACCCGGAGAGACAGTTTATATGGGAAATGCTTCAACAGCAAAAGTTGAAGGATATGGGAAGATATTTCTGAAAATGACTTTTGGCAAGGTCATGACTTTGAACAATGTCCTTCATGTTCCCGAAATGAGAAAGAATTTAGTCTCTACTGGACTTCTTGTTAAGCACGGTTTTAAGTGTATTTTTGTGTCAAACAAGGTTGTAATTAGTAAGAATGAAATATTTGTAGGAAAAGGTTACCTCACCGAGGGCCTTTTCAACCTAAATGTAATGGTTGTGGAAAATAATAATAATATTTCAGCTTCTTCTTACTTACTTGAGTTAAATGATTTATGGCATGTACGTTTGGGTCATGTCAATTATAAAACCTTGCGGAAAATGATTAACTTGGAAGTACTGCCCAAGTTTGAATACGAAAAATCAAAATGTCAAACATGTGTGGAATCTAAGTATATTAAACATCCTTATAAGTTAGTTGAAAGGAATTCAAATCCTTTAGACTTAATTCACACAGATATTTGTGACATGAAGTCAATACCATCTCGCGGTGGAAAGAAGTATTTCATAACTTTTATTGACGATGGTACTCGATATTGCTATGTTTACTTACTGAATAGTAAAGATGAAGCAATAGACGCATTCAGGCAATACAAAAATGAAGTTGAAACGCAACTTAACAAGAAAGTAAAAATGATAAGAAGTGATAGGGGTGGTGAATATGAATCTCCTTTTGAAGAAATATGTTTAGAATATGAAATTATTCATCAAACAACAGCCCCTTACACGCCCCAATCTAATGGGATTGCGGAAAGAAAGAATCACACACTAAAGGAGATGATGAACACGTTGTTGATAAGTTCTGGTTTGCCACAGAACTTGTGGGGGAAGCCATTCTTACGGCTAATCGAATATTAAATCGAGTGCCCCATAGCAAAACACAATCCATTCCATATGAAAAATGGAAAGGAAGGAAGCCCAACTTGAATTACTTTAAAGTGTGGGGGTGTTTGGCAAAAGTGCAAGTTCCTAAACCCAAAAGGGTAAAGATAGGACCGAAAACCGTTGATTGTGTTTTCATAGGATATGCGATAAATAGTAAAGCATATCGATTTCTGGTTCATAAATCAGAAAATTCCGACATTCATAATAATACGGTTATAGAATCAGATAATGCTGAGTTCTTTGAAAATATATATCCGTATAAAATGGAATGTGAGTCGTTTGATGAAGGATCTAAATGACCTCGGGAAGAAACAAAAGAAAGTACATGTAATCAGGAGAATCCAAGACGTAGTAAACGTCAAAGAACGTCTACTTCATTTGGACTAGATTTTGTGACTTTCTTATTGGAGAATGAGCCTCAAACATTTAAAGAAGCTATGACTTCTTCGGAATCATTGTTTTGGAAAGAGGCAGTCAATAGTGAAATAGAATCCATATTGAATAACCATACATGGGAATTGGTTGATCTTCCTCCTGGAAATAAACCTTTGGGTTCTAAATGGATTTTTAAGAGAAAAATCAAAGATGATGGCACTATTGATAAATTCAAGGCAAGGCTCGTAGTCAAAGGGTATAGACAACGAGAAGGTCTAGACTACTTTGATACATACTCTCCAGTTACAAGAATTACGTCCATACGAATGTTGGTAGCATTAGCTGCAGTGTATGGTCTTGAAATTCATCAAATGGATATTAAGACTGCCTTCTTGAATGGAGAGTTGGAGGAAGAAATTTACATGGAACAACCTGAAGGATTTGTGGTTCCAGGTAAAGAAAAGAAGGTATGTAGACTTGTTAAGTCTCTTTACGGACTAAAACAAGCACCCAAACAATGGCATGCGAAATTTGACCAAACAATGTTGTCAAATGGTTTTAAGATAAATGAATGTGATAAATGTGTGTACATTAAAAATGTTCCAAATCACATAGTCATTGTTTGCCTATATGTGGATGATATGCTGATAATGAGTAATGACATTGCCAACATAAATGCTACTAAGCGTATGCTCAATAGCAAGTTTGATATGAAAGACTTGGGAGTTGCTGATTTAATTCTGGGAATTAAGATCCATAAGACTCCTCAAGGTCTGGCATTGTCACAATCTCATTATATTAAGACAGTACTTGAAAAATTCAAGCACTTGGGCTTTAAAGTTGCAAAGACTCCAATTGACGTGAATCTTGCATTAGCAAAGAACAAAGGCCAAAGCATATCACAATTGGATTATGCTCATGTGTTGGGATGCTTAATGTATATCATGAATTGTACACGACCAGATATAACTTGTGCTATAAGTAAACTGAGTCGATATACGAGCAATCCAGGCCAATCTCATTGGATGGCAATGAAACGAGTTTTGGGATATTTAGAACATACCCAGAACTTTGAATTGCACTACAGTAATTTCCCTGCGGTGATTGAGGGATACTGTGATGCAAATTGGATCACCGGTTCAACTGATTCTAAGTCCACGAGTGGATATGTATTCACTATTAGTGGAGGAGCGGTATCTTGGAAGTCGTCCAAACAAACATGTATTGCCCGCTCTACAATGGAGGCTGAATTCATAGCCTTAGATAAAGCCGGTGAAGAAGTTGAATGGCTCCGGAATTTCTTGGAAGACATTCCATTTTGGCCCAAACCGTTGGCACCAATATGCATACATTGTGATAGTCAAGCGGCAATTGGAAGGGCTGGGAGCGTTATGTATAACGGTAAATCTCGTCATATACGACGAAGACATAAAACCGTTAGGCAATTACTCTCTAGAGGAATTATCACGATTGACTATGTAAAGTCAAGTGATAATGTGTCGGATCCACTTACAAAAGGCCTAACTAGAGAGGTAGTTGAGAAATCATCAAGGGGAATGGGGCTATGGCCGAGAACAAGTCATTGTGGCGGTAACTCTACCTAGAAGACTGGAGATCCCAAGATCTAGGTTCAAGGAGATCAAACAAAGTCATTAATGACGGTTCAACATTGTCAAATAAAATTTTAGTCCGTTCTCGTGATGAGACAATGTTCAGTACCAAGGATAAAGCATTAAGGCTTTTTAATGATTTTTAAATTTGATACGGGGTATATCAAATAGTGTATCTACAGGACGACACGTTTAGGAATCACCTATGTAAGTGTGAAGTGTTAGCCGCTTCAAGGAGAACTTTGTAAGGCCAGTTCTCTACGCACTTATGAAACCAGGCGGTGTTCATGGCTGAAACGAACACAACAATGAGAACCAAAGACGGTTAAGGGTTGATTGTGTGACTTATGGTTGTCTAGGTATACACCAAAGATCGACGGTTCAAAGATATCAAATCTACCGATTGACCGAGTATATCCGACATAAGTTTACTACGGAAAGTTCAAAGGGAAACCTACTTATCCAGATGCGATTAATCCTTACTTGTAAATCACACAGTTTTTCCATGCATACTTCCGTGATATAGCCATTCCCCATTCATGTGGGGGATTGTTGAGGTTTTGTTTTTAAGATGAAATATTCTTAAAATGAGGGTGAATGGGAAATGGAGGGAAAATGAAATTTTGAGTAAAATTTTAAGTTTTCCCTCTTGACAATGAGACATTGTCCCATATTGGAAGTGGAAGACATTTTTGGTGGGTATATATATAATTGCTCTTCTTGTAGCTCTTAAAGAGTTAAGAAGAAAGCAAGCCTCGCGCCGTCGTCGTCGTCGCTCGCTCGGCTCGGCTTCGGCTACGGCTACGGCTTCGGCTTCGGCTTCGGCTTCGGCTTCGGCTTCGGATTCGGATTCGGATTTAGATTTGGTCAAATGATCGATTGATTGATTAATTTTTTGGACCAAATTTATTTGTTAATAGTAAATATTAACGTAAGATTATCCGCATTTGTAACGAATATTTTCCAATCCGTGTATTGACCATTTGGCATCCGCCTAATGCTCTTCCCACCATAAAGGTGCTTGCTCCATAAACATGAAGGTGCTTGCTCCACAAACATGAAGTGCTTGCTCCACAAATATGTAATGCTTGCTCCACCATGGAGGGTGGACGTTTGGTCTTCTTCAACATTTTGCTGCTATATATATGTGCAGCAGATGTTGAAGAAAGACACTCAACACACAACATACAATTCGCTCAACAAATTGGCTATACATTACACTCCTTCCTCTCAGCATTTCCATACGATTTTCTGAGTATATACTCCTTCGTTCTGCATTGTTTTTAACTTCAAACAAAGCAACTGTAAGTGTGATTTGCTACCAAACTTTGTGTTCGCTGAAACACTGGGGTTTGAAGTACCGCTACACCAGTGTGTTATTCGTTCTATCCTGGGAGGAAATAATCCATAACCTTGGGTACTAGGAGGGGATTAAATTCCTTAAGGAAACACTGTGAATTCAGTGGGCTCGAATTAATTATTGTTTCATTATGCTAACTTATATTTTGCAGAATTATTATTTACAAATACAGCAATATTGGCGGGAATAACAAAACGAAGACGGAAGCTGTTGCCGCTATCGTGGAAACAATTCAAATTCAAAATTTCTCCCTTTTCCCCTTCAAAACCCCAAAAAGAAAAAGAAAAGAATGTTTTTTTCTGGACATAAAACGCAAGAATTGAGCATAAAAATGAAGCCATTCTCCCCAATTAAGCTATAAGAGCAAGAGAGTGGATACTTCATTCGCTCAGATAATTGAAAAGTACCTCGAAATTAACGAACATGGTGAGAAATGAGAGAGTTATAGGGTTTAAGAACGAACCGCAAAAGATTGGAGGAAATGCTGGGCAAGATTGGGAAGAGGATCAGCAGTCAGCCGTGGACCAGTCGTCGACGTTGTCGGGGATTTGGTTGGGAGATGGGGCACCTATGGTCTATGGACTAACCCCTATTTCGCCATCATTTCAAACTTGAATGGCTTTTTAATATAGAAATAAAATTTAAACAATTGTCTTAGCTAAAACACGAAATAAAAAATTACTACTAGAGTTTGTACTGCCACCATTCAAAATTCAAATTCCAGAAAAAAATCCTAGAGTTCAGAAGTAACTTAGACTATGTTTTTTTTTCAATGTCCGGTACTTATATTGGGTCTCAACTAAATTCAGATTCGCGCCGGTAATCTCATATTAGGAGATACAATGCCTTCTAACAAAAACGAGGCTCAAACCCGAAACTTTTGGTTAAGGACAAAGAGTACGTAACACTCCACCGTAACCTTTATTGGTGACTCAACAACACCAACAAACCACAACCTTAATTGGTGACTCAACACCAACACCACCGGTGTAATCCTATAAGTGATATCTGGTGACTCGACTACGTTATTTCAATAGCTTAGATGATCATTTTAAGTAAATAACTCCAAAACTGCATAAGTATTCGTATTAAAGTCTGACATTTAGTTTTCGTTATAACTATCTGGTTTTATTGCTTATGCAAGAATCAGGAGATAAAACACCACATTACCAATCCCACACTTGAGTTATACACCATTCTTTGGGTAAGTCATCCTCTTCATTGTAATCTCAAGGGTTGTTCGGTATCAAAATAAAACGTGAGATTATTTTATCTAATGTTTTGGTTGAAATTTTGATTCCGGTGTACATTTTGTATTGAAACCAAACAATCACAAGCTACTGTAAATCTCATCTAAATCCAAGGTGCATCTTGTATATTGAAACTAAAGGACGCCTTGATGTCCACCCGCCTATGAAAAATACTTACAAATACTAAAATGAAGCATGATTACAGAATGTCAAAAGATACATAAACCAGAAGTCGAACTAAATTCTTCTAGATTACATAATATACAGTTTACACTATGTATATATAGAATAGGAGGCTTATTATATTCACAACAGTTTCCAATTTCCACAACTTCATCAATAATCCACCCCCGTAAAGAATGAATATTTAGAAAACAAGACTTGGCTGGTTGTTAAAAAATATTATCAGAGTCCCTGCATTTAGGCCAAGAACAAGCTGACATTATACATATCGATCACCGGGAACTTCATCCTAAAACCTTAATAAGTATGCCTGTAATCTTCTTATTGTTTATGTTTAAGCCCAATTATGAGACGAACTGTACCAAAGACTGCGAATTGTGCAGGATGTGGATGGAAAATTCATGCCACAGACTTTTCGCCTCCAATTGAAGATTCTTCTGGTGTTATCCAACTCCTCTCAGCTGAACAAGGCCGGCCAAGTTTCTGTCAAAAAGATGGTTTTAGTTGTTAGATTCATAAGTATATCAAATCATTAATGACAATGCACATTCATCCGAAAGTATCGTAATCATCGATACATCATGGATCAAAAAGCCTTGTACAGTCATGATGGTACATTTTCTATATTAGAGAAAAAAATATTGTACAACAAATATGACTAACAGAATTGTGAGTAATGTCAGTACTATAAAATATGCTAAGCATACTGTTCAGGAAGTGAATATATTCTTGTGTAGACTATGTCCTTTATCATGTTACAGAAAGACATGGCTTACATTCTCAAGTATCTTTTGGCTTTGCAATCCACATTTCATTTGGAGCATAGAGTTTATAGTTATTTGATTCTGAACCGTAGTTCAATTACCAAGTACTACACAGTTTATACTTACATTTATGAGCTTTAAACTAATGCATGTTGTTAAAACTTATACCCTGTGCATTTGCATAGCTTGATTGATAAAATGTAAAAGCAAAACTGGCATTCAAGGATATATCTCATTAGGAAAGCTTGAAATTAAGCTTCTGGCTTTAAAAACACATAATAACTTGCTATCTCAATGTGGAGTAGAAACTGAAAAATTCTCAAGAAATATAAAAAATCCACTTTTACCATATTCAACGAATAATCACTTTCTCGCTCTAACTCATGCATCATCTCTGTCGTCAACCCAAACCATTCATCAATCCAGGCAAAGCAATTACGATGACTTTCCAGGAAAAGAGCCCTTTCCCCCTGAAAAAAAGTTATATGAAGGTTACGTAGAGAAAGAAGAGAAGAACAGCATAATATTGATCTTCATGATGGTTGAGAGGACAGGGATCGTAATCGAAGAAGCTTCAAAATCTCCCGAAATTACAACAACAACAACAACAACAACAACCCAGTATAATCCCACTAGTGGGGTCTGGGGAGGGTAGTTTGTACGCAGACCTTACCTCTACCCTAGGGTAGAGAGGCTGTTTCCGATAGACCCTCGGCTCCCTCCCTCCAAGAACTCCCCACCTTGCTCTTGGGGTGACTCGAACTCACAACCTCTTGGTTGAAAGTGGAGGATGCTCACCACTAGAGCAACCCACTAGGAAGCAGTTAGGAAGCAAATTCAGTTCAACCCTTACAGCAATGGTACTCCGTCAATCTGCTTGATGACACTATCTCAGATATCTAAACAGTCAAATTTAGTGACATCTGAAAATTGGGCAAATACTTTTTGTGATCTGCCACAAACAAAGATTGAATGCACCAAGATCTCATTTTAAGAAAGTTTGTGCTGAGGATGCAAGTCCCTTGAAAGAAACTAGATGAGCTTTTTCTAATCTCAATGTGTTCTCTAACCTCCCTCAATCTATCTCGGTAATATGAAGCTCAGTATATCCGGTAATATGAAGCTCAGTATATCGACAGTCAGTGAATGTTTCAGTTTCTAAGAGAAAGCAGCTTTACCATATATTCTAATAGCTAGGACTAGCATAACTACTTGCTAGTGCACTCACATTGTTCCAAGCACACAGGATATTATAATTGCTATTCAACAGATAATGCAGAATACAGATCAATATGCCACAGTATACAAATTTACTTGTCACTAACTTAAAAAGTCAGTCAGTATTGATGGAATCGGTTCCACCAAAACCATAAAGATGACGCAGTCCAAATTATGACTTTAGTTTTGAAGCCTTGGTATCATTTCAATCTGAAAATGTACCTGATAAGACTTCTAAGTTTGAATCTTTAGAGGAGAATTTAAGATGCATACCGCCATCAAAGCTTGCTCCAATTTTCCTCCAAAGCCCCAGTATGGAACATCTATTGTAACCAGTTTGTATGCTGTCATAACGGGATTACATTGGTCCTGAAAATACCAAGGGAGAAGTTAATAGAACTCTTCTTAATATAGGTCGGCGAGTAGAAGTCGAAATGCATATTATTGAAATCTTCAAACGCTGAAGCAAATGTTCAGTTCCTGTAGTTCATAGTTTAAACATGAAAGGCACAAAAGCTTGTTAAAGTTATACAGTAGTTGAAACTTCAGTACAAGGGAAAAATCCCCGCATGATCCCACTTGGAAGCAAATAAAACTTGAGTTTCAAGGAAATTTAATTTCATCAATAATAACTTTTACTAGGTTTTACAGAAGCTTCTGGTAGTCATTCTTCAATTCTTTTCCCCTCAATTCCTAAGATTGAGATTTCTGATACCACAAGGATTGCTCAATCTTTTCTTTTAGCTAAACCAAAACTTTTTTTATTCTTCTGGCTAAACCAGTCATGTGTCTGGAGTAATTCAAAACTGAATAATGTTAGATATAATAGCTTCAGAAATGTACAGTCTATCTGTTTTAAGTGTAAACAAAAATGGAAAGTAGCATTCGAGAAGTAGGCAATAAAAAACTAAGATATCTAATTTGCAATTGTAGCCAAGTCCTATTCTCCCTTTATAGTAAGTTTCTATTTTTGAAAACTCAAGAACCTACCCGAGAGAGAGACCCAAGTTCGAGTAGCTATACATTCAAAGAAAGGGGATGGGACACACTAGCTCTCTAATGTTATTGAAAGAGAAATACAAACCTTCCAGCCCTTCAAGAGCGGCCCACGACCAGTCCTAGCAGATTTGAACTTAGACAAATCGACGGTGCTTCTTCCCACAATGTAACTCCAATAATCACTTGCAGCTGAAGCAATATCGATAATTTCCACCTGCCTGGCAGCTAGTTGTTGCTTGCTCAGACCGTGCACCTATATTTGCATTGCTTCTTAAGTCCATGTCATAAAAACAATCACAATAACCTTTATAAAAAAATATTTTATATATAAAGATGGAAAACTGATGTCATTAGTCTATTCAGGCACGAATTGCAACCGCTCAATTCCCACTAGCATGATTATTCCAACTGCATTGAGCACTATAGCAAGTACATTAAACTTACATTTTCAGAGTATCCATTATCAGCTTTATGGATGGTGTCGACGGTCATTATAAACTTCGAAAAACCCGGACACTGCAAAAAGCGAACTACTGAGTATCTTTGATACTGCACTACTCACAAGATACTTCCACAAAGTGCAGGATTGACGGAAGGTCATGAATGTTAATTACCTTAATAACTGCATCAGATGATTTCGTATTCCAGACAGAAACCAGTAAATCGGTTAGTAAAAAACTATAACAAAGACTTGTATTGCCAACTAAAAACGAATATTCTTGTAAGAGTTGCAAGTATGAAACCTAACCTGATCTACATTTTGGATAAGCATTCCACGCTTCCTCTCTCACCACAAGGGCATTAGGAGATGCAAATTTAGTCAACCAAGTTGGAGCTTTGCTGCAAATGTAGGTTGACTTAGTCGGACAAAACATGCCAACACAAGAACTTTGAATAACTAGTGCCTCCATACACAAGAGGGGGTTGCTCAGATGGTCAGCACCCGCCTACAACCCCAGGTTCGTGGGTTCGAGTCACCAAAGGAGCAATAGCTCCAACAAATGGGGATCAAAGGGGAGGGAAATCAAAAAAAAAAAAAAAGCCTCCATAATAAACAAACGCGCTCTAAGATCACCAGAACATCCAGTTAACAATTCTGGTATAACTATGGCTCAAATTGTTAAATCAAGCCAAAAAGGCTACCTACCCCTGTAAGAGAAAAATCCCAAACTTCTCAAGCAAATAAAGACCTTTTAGTTTTGTTACTTAATGCCACTACCACTTACTAAATCAAATCAAACAAAATAGAGCAATTCACGAAATGAATTGATATCAGACAAGTTTAAACTTATGCCAATTCAAAATTACCTCTGCAAGCGGTAAATTTTGGACGTGTATCGCCCCTCCCCGAATTCAGCATCAGTGAATGGTCTGCTTTGTAAAACCTCCACCCCTTCATTACCAGTGGTGCTCTGTTGTTGCATTTTCATGACCACGTACATCTGTGCTATTTCATACTATAATGCCAATACAAAAATTGATGTCCATCAAACACTTAAAACAACATAAATTGAAATTATCCTCAAAAAGTTGTTGAATTTTCATACCTCTTCAAGTGAAAAAGGCATCACAATTCGACTTAAGAGAAGCATCAAATGACAAAGAAGTCATTGGTCAAGGAAACATCAAAATGAAATGGAACTAACTAACTCTCTCTCTCTCTCTCTCTCTCTCTATATATATATATATATATATATATATATATATATATATTTGATAGCCTTGACGAAATTCCTGACTTTTTGACTATGGATTAGTGCATGCAAGTATAATTTAGGATTGCTTTGATGATCATCTAGTTATCAATATTATTTAAGCATGGATAAAATATAAACATAAACAAGCACTGATAAAAGGGAGAAAAATGGTAAATTCACATAAGGAAAAGAAGTAAAAGGATACAACTCTTTAATTAGAACCATTCTCTATTTCAGAGTAAGTTGGTTACAAAATTGAACAGCTATTACGTTAAGAAGCTGATTAGCTGAATAACGTCACTCAGGCGGCGGAGGAGGCGGAGGGACGACGGTTGAGGTGGCGGGTGGTGTGAGAGAGCGGAGAGTATTGGAGAAGAAAGGAGAAAGAAGAAAGAAGAAATTAAAAGAAACGTTAGTTTTTGTACGAAATAAGGGAAGGTTTAGCGAATATTATATGTTAGAATACGTAAAGAGTTTTGAGTTCTGCTATACAGTTTCGGTGCAAAAATTAGTGCAGTGGCCAAACTTGAACCTTTAATTTGTTGAAAAATAAAAATTAAAAAATGAAACTTGAATCTTCGGTTAGAAATAAAAGAAGAAACCTTTGGATTCCTGTTGATTTTTTTATTTAAAACTTTTTTTAACTTTTGTTTTGTTTTTAATTTATATATTTGATGAAGGGAACCTTGGATGTAGACATATCAAGCTATTCAAATCCTTCATATGGAATATAAACTTTGATGCGGTTAAGGATCCCTCTCGAATTGGATAACGAGATTATTTTATTACTCTTAATCACTTCCTTATTTTTCTATTACTTCTCTATTCGGTTAAGGGCATGAAATCCCCCTCTATTATTAAAAATAAGTTATATGTACCCCCATTTCACTTTTGTGATACTACGGTCCCTACCATTTTACTTTGCTATTTAAAATACCCCTCAACCGTTAGTTTATTAATATGATATTAATAATTACACGTGTCACTATCTTATTGCTCTAAAATCACCCACTACATATCTCATTAAAATTAGCCGATCAAACCCATTTAACCCGACCCACTCGAGCCCCTCTAACTTAAACATACTAGTCCTTACCTAACCCCAATTCAAAATCATTGCTAAGCAAAAAACATAGAGAAAATAATTAACTTGCGAACCCTAGGTCGTATAGCCTTTAGAAAGACATTAATACTGTCGTTTTATGCTTCTTCTCCTTCTTCTTCTTCAAAAGGTTAGTTTATCTTCCATTTCATGTTTGTTTAAGATTCTTCTATGTATATTTCTTGGTGTTTTTTTTAGGTTTTCGGTCTAGTCGATTCTTTGGTTTTAAATCGTTTTATGTTTTTACGGTTTTCGACATGAACTCAAATCGACAATATCTATGTTGTTATGTGTCTCCATGTATTATTTAAGCTATTTTATGTTAGGGTTTTTACGGGTTGACATTATTGTGGGAATTCTTCTTCTATTGGTGGTCCCGATTGTGATTTTGTGCCTTTTCTGGCTGAGAATGTGGGGTTACAATTTGCGACTTAAGCTTTCTTTTTGTCTGTATATGATGAATGTTGTTCCCTTAAAGTAACAGAGAATCTGAGTATTTTAGTGCTAGTGGGACTTTACTATTGTTAATGTTTCTCGTCTCCTATTTTGTTGCATATGTCTGTGGTCCACCAAATTCACTGTCTTTTTTTTTTATTCTTCTTCTGATTTGTTAATTGTTTTCCTTAGGTTCTTTATTAGCTCATGTGTAGGTTTATTTATTGTTATATAATTTGTTTATTGATTATCTTTGTTAGTTTTCTTATTGTTATTTAATTGCTAAGTATGCCTTTGGTTGACATAATGTTGCATTATGGTGGTGATTGGATTACAACACCTCAGGTCTTGTATTCAAAGAAGCCGGTCCACATCTGGAGAGGGTATGATTATGAACTTATTTCTTTCAAGCTTCTAGAAATTACATACACTAGTGAGTTGGGTATGTAGGTGTTCAACAACTTATTGTAAATGGCCCTTCTGGTAATTACTATGAGATAGAAAATGATGATGGGAAGAGGCATTTACTGAGTTTAATTTCAGATGAATTTAAGACACTTCACTTCTATGATGTTGACGAGTATGAAGAGTTTATTAATATGCATAATAATGTTCATAACACTGAATCATATCCAATAATAACTGATTATGGTACTGACTGTAGTGAATCTGATAGTGAGAGTGATACTCATAGTGTTATTTAGGTTGTTACAAGGTTGTAACCCAAGTTTTGTGTTGCTTGTTTTGTCGTTCAAACCCTTTCACTATCGGTTTAATGCAATCCCCTGTTTTTTGTTATTTCTAGTCCTTTTTGTTTAGTTTTCTTTTCCTTTTATAGTTCTTTTCATGCTGACTCTAGTGACATAGAACTCATGTGGAATTTTAAGTCTGGTCTTAAAAGTTAGTCTAATCATAAAACAATGAAACAAGTTTTGAAGACGATAGAGAGGCATTTGGGGAAATAAGTAAATGTTTAGACATTTTGAGATTATTTAAAGCCCGAATTGTGTGAAACTGAGCCAGATAGTTTGGGAAGCTAAGAGGACGATAAAAATTTATTACAAGGTCCCAGAAAATTTGAAGCGAGCAACTTTGAGTTCAAGTGCATTCACTACTAAAAATAGAAAATTTGCGACCATCAAATCAGTCAAACATCGGTCGAAAATCGTGTTTTTTTCCGACGGATTTTGTAACGACCCGGCCGGTCGTTTCGGGAGTTATAGCCCTGTTTTTCCATTTCTATTTTTCTTTATGATCTTAAGCTATATTATGATATACCGGGTTAGCTGGTTCGGGCCCGGAGTGGTTTCAGAGTGAAATGAGACACTTAGTCTCTTATTTAGAACCTTAAGTTGGAAAAGTCAACCGGATATAAACCTATGTATAAACGATTTCGGATTTGAATACTGATGGTTCCGTTAACTCCGTTAGGTGATTTTGGACTTATGAGTGCGTCCGGAACGATTTGGAGGTCCGTGGTAGAATTAGGCTTGAAATTGGCGAAATTGGAAATTTGGCAATTTTTGGTCGACAGTGAAAAATTTGATATCGGGGTCGGAATGGAATTCTGGAAGTTGGAGTAGGTTCATAGTATCATTTGTGATGTGTGTGCAAAATTTGAGGTCATTCGGACGTGGTTTGGTTGGTTTCGGCATCGGTTGCCGAATTTGGAATTTTAGAAGTTCTTAGGCTTGAATCCGAGGGTAATTTGGTGATTTGATATTGTTTTGAGTGATTCGAAGGTTCGACTAAGTTTGTATGTTGATAACTTATTGGTATTTTTGATTGAGGTCCCGAGGGCCTCAGGGTGATTTCGGGTGGTTAACGGATTTGTCGAAGTTGAAAAATGCAGCTGAAGCTGCTGCTACTTCTATTTTTGCACCTGCGGAAGAAAGAGCCGTAGGTGCGAGGCCGCTGGTGCGCGTGGGGAGTTCGCAGGTGCGGGCAATGCTGGGCTAGGCAGGTTGCGCAGGTGCGAGTTGGAGGTCGCATCTGCGAGCCCGCATGTGCGAAACCTGGGGCGCAGATGCGGAAAGGGAGTTGCTGGGCAGGCTTCGCAGAAGCGGAGGAAACACGCAGGTGCGCTTTCGCAGGCGCGAGAATTTGCTGCGCAGATGCGGAAAAATGTGAGGCTAAGGCTGGAGCGCAGGTGCGAAGGATTTGGCCGCACCTGCAAGCCCACATATACGAGGCCTGGAGCGCAGGTGCGGAAGCTGGGGAATTAAGTGGAGTTCACGGATGTGGCGCCTTGACCGCAGGTGCAGTCTCATAGGCGCGGAAAAAGAGCCCGCAGGTGCGAAAAACCTGGGCAGAAATCATAAATAGAACCCTTCGCGAATTTGGTTCATTTCCACCATTTTCAAGTCGGTTTGTGGAGCTTTTGGAGTGATTTTTGAAGGGTGATTAAAGGGCTATCAGTGAGGTAAGTTTATTGAGCCCTAATACTTGTATATATGGTGATTTTCCGTTGTTTAGTCATTATAATAGTGAAAATGAGGGGTTAGGGCTTGGGATTTTTGGAGAAGTAAT